>NW_019256967.1:150683-192091 GCF_002742605.1 Olea europaea var. sylvestris
GTGTGAAGCATATGAAAAAGCTGTACAACAGGGAGGTGGGGGATTACATATTAGCTTTCCTCCAGACTTACGAGGGAGACTAAAAAAAGAAACTGGCTAGTGACAATGAAAATAATAGAAACGATACATCACTTTGCTAATCAGAAAATGCATTCGATCATGTTTTTCCAGTGAACATAAGGTATGTAGAGCTTATCTAGTCATACCATCCTGCCCAGGACAGTAATCTTTTAGTCTCTTTAAAACCTTGAGCTGTGGCATTTCGAATCCGACATTGGAGAAAAAATCTGCGATTTCATGTCTTTTTCTATAAATATGAGATACTCTACACAAGAATAAAGCCAAAGTACGTTTAATTTCCTCGATGATGTACTGGATTCTCTGTGGCCCCTGCTTGTTCAAAGAGATGAAAGACATAACTGCTCCCGAATCCACTTCAATCCAGTTATTTAACAACTTATCATCGGATTTACATTATTCCTCGTTTCGGGCTATCATTATTTGATTTCTGTGTGTTGACTTGAATACCTTGGTCAGGTAGCTTGTACCCTGTGCAGTGAGAAAATGGAACGTGATGTTTTAGATGTTCATAAAGGAGAAAATTGCCCACAAAGGATCGTGACATGTGAATACTGCGAGTTTCCATTGCCTGCAATTGATTTATTCAAGCATCAGGTAGTGTGATTTTTTACGGTGAAAAGATTTTTTGTCGTTTTTGTGATGTAATATGCATATAATTGGTCAATCCAGGAAGTATGTGGGAATCGAACAGAGTTATGTCCTTTGTGCCGCAAATACATTAGACTACGTGAAATGAATGGTCATGAAAGTAGATGCAACGGAGTTGTCAATAACGTTGCAGAATCCTCAAGGTAAGAAGAATTGTTAAGTTCTCAGTTTATATGCGCATTTTGTATTCATGGGAAGTTACTGATGCCTCTATATTTGTTATAATGGCATATATAGTCTTTAATTGCAATAAACATGGGGTCAGCTATACGCTGTTTTTCTTTTCCTCGAAGGACCGCTGAAATATCTCAAGCTTGTACATGACTTTGTTTATCCAAACTAAGGTTAAAATAGAACTTGTTATAGGCTCATAGTTGTATCCTTACCCAATCTAATCCAAACCTACATAACCAGCTGTTATATTCTTTGTTTTGCTTAGCTTAGTTTCTATCTATTTTAAATTTTAATTAGTTTTGTAGTCCTTTGGTGTTAACTTTGTTGCACGTGTGCTTCTGAAGGAACACGAGGCAACCTGATAGAGACCGTGGTGGTGCTCAAAGAAGGCCACAACACGAGTTCTCACCAAGGATGCTCCTATACACCATTGCAATTACAGGAATCGCTGTACTGTTAGGTTCGCTTTTCTTCCAGAGGAAACCAGGGGACAACGAAATGCACTAATTGTGGAGAATGCTTGTGCATTGCTAATAGGCATCATCTTCATTCTGTGTATTCCATTTACTCGTAGTATACTATATGCGAAGTTCTAATTCTACCAGTGTTTTTAATGCTTTTGAGAACGGGTTATCCATGTCAATCAGTGTATAAGATGAGAATCAACATTTAGTTGAGTAAATGATGGCTGTAAAGGGAGTTGGTAGCAAACATTAATTTAACGTGGAAGTTGTAATTGAATAAAATGTTTTTATTCTCTGTAATAATACAGATATGTTTCATGAAACTGCTTCTACCACCATGGCCCTGCTAATGCTCTTCATTTTTTAATTCGACATCGAGGTTTAGGGTGTTGATAGTTGTGCTTACCTACAGAAATGATCATGAAAGGTGATCGTAATGGTGCTCGAATCAAAACTCAGCTCGGGTTGAGGTTTTCACCCTCGGTCACTCCGGTACTATCCTTTCTAGTTTATATGAAACGTGATCAATTTTTGGACGAAATCGCTTTAATGAATTCGTAATTTTTTTTTTCCTTTTTTATTTTCATTTGTCCAAAATTATACTTGCTTTTTATTTATTTTCATTTATCCAAAATTATAGACAATTTTCCTTGTTAAGTGTATAGTTGAATTCTTAGTTTTTTAATATGCTCATATTTAACGTGTCTTGTTATCAATAAATATTGTGAAAATTAGGCCCAATGCCCTCTTAAACTAACTAAATTGAATAATATCCTTTTAAAACTAATTAAACCATTCTACTCGTAATCATTTTCGTTCAGTAAAATCCACTCAACCTAAAAATGCTCTCCTCTCCTCATGACTTTTCTCCATCCATTTTCGTCGCTTTTGTCTCCGTCCATTGCCGCTGCTTTCGACTCTGTCCATTTTCGCTACTTTTGTCTGTCTATTGTCTCCTCATTCTCCTACTCGTGGATGCCATAAACACCAGCCACAACCAACTTTGAATCACAATAGCAGAAGTCCAATCTATTTGGGCCCGAATCATCGGTTTCATCTCGTGCCCGTCCTTTTTCCGTCTTCTCCTTCTTCTATTCGTGGATATCACTGTAAAAACTCCAAATAACAAATAGTAGAAACCCTAGCTGTCTCGATCCGAAGTCAAAAACTTGGATTCTGATTTTAACTTCTTCACTCAGAAATCCGACTCCTATTGATTTGAAGAGGAATGAAATGTTGATGATGAATCATCTTCAAAGAAAAAGAAGAGAATTTCTTCAACAACTTATAAACCCAAGGTAGCCAATAATTTCTGGGTTTGTGGTATTCTACATTTTATCAAGAAAAAAGTTCCTGTAAATCAAGGAAAAATATCCCCCTCAACGAATGTGAATATTATGGTTTAAATTTTGACGGTTATTGAAGCAGTGTGTGCATTGGACATCACGTAGTAGTGATGGCAAAATAATTGGTCCCGGGTTGGCGGGACAAGGATGCCTCACTCCAAACCCGCCCGAAAAATAAAAAATAATTTTATTTCTAAACAATTCATCCGTTAAAAATTTATTTTGAATTTATATTTTATTCTCTGACAATAACGTAACTCGTAACTTTGAAAATTAAAAAAAAATTAAACGGGACAACAAATAGGGTAGAAAGTTGTCCTGTCCCCACCTTTGGATGAGATGGCAACGGGGCACAAAGCTACTTATTGCTCATCTCCAATTTGTGTTATATCATATCATGTTGATTGCCCTGTTACAAGGTCATTTGTGTTTGTTAAATATATCTTAAGATAGATTGGTGTCATTTTGATAGTGTTAGGACCTTAAGGAAAATTGGAAAGACGACTATAGTTATAATGAATTTTGAACTATAAATTGTTTATGGATCTTATAAAGTGTCAAATTTAACTTCAGATTGCTAAAATAAGGATCAAATCTAGCTGTTATTATTTGAACTTGATGTTGCAAGTGATTTAAAGCTCTTCAACTTTAATTACCGATATGTCTTTTTTCTAGCGAAAGAGGTTGTTAAGCAACAGATTGATAATGGTAGCTTGCTGAATGATAATGGTCCCTAAAATGTAAAAATGTTTGCGTGTTAACTTAGGCCATGTACTAGTTATTTGTGGTATATATATGAGTTTCTACCTTTAAATATTTATCATGCACCTAATGTAGAAGGGGCGTCAAAATGAGTTGGGTTGCATAGTGCTTGAGTGCCCATTATGTTTTTTTTTTTTTTTTTTTTTTTTTTTTTATAG
Organism: Olea europaea var. sylvestris; assembly: GCF_002742605.1. Lineage (NCBI taxonomy): Eukaryota > Viridiplantae > Streptophyta > Magnoliopsida > Lamiales > Oleaceae > Olea > Olea europaea. Next base: position 154,317 of record NW_019256967.1, read on the forward strand.
CTTAATAGACTTCACATGTCATGTTATGTGGGATTATTATTGCTGTAATAGATTTCAAATATGAGTAGAGAGTTGAGACACATGCTTAGGCTTTAGTCTAGTGATAAAAAGAACGTGGGATCAATTATCACCTATCATTTGTTTAGTTTATGTTCCTTTTTAAGTATACCCCACTTTTTGATTGTTGAATTCTTTAATTTTTTTGATGGTGATGAGGTTAAAGGTGAGCAAAGTTTCAATTCTTGTATTTGTTTCTGTGGATATTGTTAAACCAGTATACTACAACCTCTCGTGTCACTTTTTTTAATTTTTGGTATTTTTTTAACCCCCTCACTTTTTTTTTTTATTGTCACTCTTTTGAGTGTATGCAAACTTTTAATTGTTGTATATTACAAACATGTATTCAATCATTATAACATGTTACAAACGTGTATGTTACAAACTTTCCTAATGCGTGTAATTGTTGTTGAATTTTATCTTAATTGTATCTCTTGTCTTTGTGTAAGATTGAGATTTATTAATCCCTCAAACATGTTGGTTCAAAGGAAAATTTACATTATTATGTCCACACGAGGTGATAACAGCCTTAAATGAAAATTTTAATCCATATCAGAGGACTTTATTTAAGAATACATGCTTTGGTGTCTTCATTGATTTGAAGGAAATAGTATTGCAACCACAATTGATACACCAGTTGTTGCTTAGACAATTTAAGTAGCCCAATTCAAATGAAATGTGGTTCAAAACCTGTGACAAATTAATTCCTTCTAAACATGGCTTTAAAATCTTATTATTTTCCACGACAATCTTGCTTGGTGTACATTGTACACTCCGCCACGTGGTAACACGCTATTTGATAGTTTAAAAAATAGTTTTTTTCCACCAATCAAATCTTGTCAACAAGGACAACATCAAGCAGATGAAAAAATGTGATACACAATTAAAAAAAATTCCTCCAGCGAACTGGTATTATTTCCCTTCCTTTCACCTTCATTTACCAAACCCTATTCCCCAAAAAGTTTGCAACTGCAATGAACATTAAGCTCAAATTCACACAAGTATCCGATTAAATTTTGATCTTCATTTTTTGTTTAATTGCTCATCTCCTTTCCTTATCCCCTTTCAGGATTTTGAATTTGAGGGTTTCTCAGATCATCTCATCCTCAAATGCCTCCCGCATAAATCCCCCATCGATGAAGCAGAAAGTTTGTCGACAGCTTCTTAGGTCATCTTACCCTCAATATATGTTGATACATATATCTCTCTATATGTGCGTGTGTGTGTATATGGGTTGAATCCTTTGCATATCCCTCATTATTGTTCAATTCTAGGGTAATGTGAAATGGGTTAGTGTTTGATTACTTGGGGTTAAATTTTTTGTTATCAATCGTGATGATCATCTTTGTTTCTCCCATTCCCATTTGGTTTAGGTTTCAATTTTACATTTAACATATAATGTTTTGATATTCTCTTTCATTGAAAAGCCATAAATATGGGAACAAGGTGGAAAAAGCATCTATCGAATCATAGTAAACCACAAAGATTGAGAAAAACACCACCTTTTTGACCTGATGATAAAATACCACCCTCTTGATGAACCAATCTTTTACTAGATATGTTTCTTTGATAGGAAAAACATGTTACTCCCTCTGTCCAATTTATATAGGCTGACTTTTTTTATTTCTTGTTCCAGTTATATAGTCATGTTTCTTTTTTGAAAATATTTTGTTTGTTTTGTTTTGTTTGTTTACTTACTAATATACCCTTATTTAATTTACCTAATTATAACCAAATTTTCCCATTTAATCTTAAAATTGTGCAAAAATGAATAGGAATAAACTAAGAAAGTTTTTTACAAAAATTACTTTTTCGATAACATTAAATAAATTTTTTTAAGCTGTGTAAAAGATAGAATCAACTTATATAAAATGGGATAGAGGGAGTATAAATTTAGTATAATATTAGAAATAGTGGTATTAAAATAAAGGAAATTGGCTAGATACCCTAGTCAAACTTCTCAACTCACCCCAAGAATCTAAATGCCTATTTTGTAGTAAAAGATTAAGCACCGTTTAACAACCATTGTTTTGAGATTTTTTTTTTTTTTTTTTTTTAAGAAAATGAATTTTTGAATAATAAATTTTTATTTTTTTTTAGAATGTGTTGTTAAAGAGTAGGAAAAAATTTTGAGTATTTTGAAAATTTGTTATTGAAAATGAGTGTTAGAAAAAAAAAAGTTTTGAAAAAATTATTACCAAACAGTGGCTAAATAGCCTTGCCAATATTTATAAACTACTAAAAAGAGCTAAAGGTAGAAGACATGAATACCCTTTCAATTGCAAAAGGAGAACTGATATATCATATTAAAGACAATTTAAATTTTATCCAAACCAACGACTCGTTCATTTCAGGGATATTTCATTCCCTCTAACGTTAAATACTTATAATATATATCCAGTTTGTTTATATTTGTCTTCAAAACTTAGTACAAACGTCTCGTAAACAGTTACTGTAATTCAACATTTCTGTATTAATCTAGTTTTTTAACAACTTTTTTAATTAAACTAAACATGAGCTTAGTGTTAGTATCTATTGAAATTGGACAAAAATCACGAACATACAGCTAATCCAAAAATTAAAGCCCAATCCATTAATCTTGACCCAGACCTATTTGTCCACGTTTGTAAATTGTAAACTCTAGGCCCCGTTTGAGCCACGTTAATGTAAAAATGAGAATAAAAAATAGAGAAAATTTCACAAAATGTCCATTTTTATCTAGTCATTTCCAAAAATGTCCACCATTGCAAAAATGTCTAATTTGAAAGAATTTAGACCAAATTCCCTTTATTAACAATTTATAATTTCACACTAAAACCAAAAAATGGACATTTTTGCAATATTGTTATTGGTCAATAAAATATTGACACATAACCTACCATATTTATTTCAAAAAATATACATGTCAAATCACAATAAACGCTATATTTTTCATTGATTCAGAAATGTCGAGAACGACATTTTTAAATGTAGAAAAATGTTATGTTCAAAATGAAATGTCATTCTAAACAATTGAAATGGTGTTCAAATGTCGAGAATGATATATGAAATGTCAAGAAATATTATTTCAATGTAGCTTCTTGTTGAAGTCACTTCTCAAAATTCGTGACAAATTGATAAAAAAAATCAAATATCGAGAACGACACTTAAAATGTCGAGAATACGATTTCAAAATGTAGCTTTTCATTAAGGGCATAATAGACAAGTTGGCACTAAATTCAAATGAGTGGACACTTTTCAACTCATACCCTTAAAATTGGACATTCTTAAAAATGCCCCTAAAAAATATAATCGTTACGGATTTCACCTAAAATAATAGAAAGTCAAATATAATGACTTGATGTTATGAATAACAATCATATTTTTCATTTTAAAGAGAAACAAACAGCCTACATTCACTTGTCCCCCTCCTTAACCTTGTAATAATTTTCTCCTTTTTCACCTAACGCACTGAAGGATGCCTCATTTTTCGTCACCACCACCTCCTGGAGCTGCTGCCGAGGTAGAGTCACATTGAAGCCTATTTTTCTGTTGTCTATTTCTCGTTTCCCACCTTGAATCGCATTTAAGATAACGATTCAATTGTACTGCTTTTAATTTTTTGGTTTCTCCCCTCTTCTTTCTGTCGGTGCTACCTAGGTTGTAAGTATGTCACTGTGTGAGTTATCAGACTAGGAATTTTTCATTTCGATGGTGAAACTTGAAATATTACCCAGGATTATTTGACGTGGTTTTTGTTTTACTGACTTCCTAGGGATTTAGTTCTCTGTTTTCAGTTTATTTATTTTGAAAATCCGAATTGTACCTTTATTTAGCTCGAGCAAGTGCCTCTTCTTTAATTGTCTATTTATTTTGCAATACTGTTATTGGCCAATAAAATTTTGACACATAATCTGCCATATTTATTTCAAAAAGTATACATGTCAAATCATAATAAACGCTATGTTTTTCATTGATTCAGAAATGTCGAGAACGACATATTTTAGTGTAGAGAAATGTTATGTTCAAAATGAAATATTATTCTAAACAAATGAAATGGTATTCAAATGTCGAGAATGATATATAAAATGTCGAAAAACATTATTTCAATGTAGCTTCTCATGAAAGCCACTTCTCAAAATTCGTGACAAATTGATAAAAAAAATCTAATGTCGAGAACAACACTTGAAATGTCGAGAATACCATTTCAAAATGTAGCTTTTCATTAAGGGCATAATAGACAAGTTGGCACTAAATTCAAATGAGTGGACACTTTTCAACTCATACCCTTAAAATTGGACGTTCTTAAAAATGTCCCTAAAAAATATAATCGTTACGGATTTCACCTAAGAAATAGAAAGTCAAATTTAATGACTTGATGTGATGAATGACAATCATATTTTTCATTTTAAAGAGAAACAAACAGCCTACATTCACTTGTCTCCCTCCTTAACCTTGTAATAATTTTCTCCTTTTTCACCTAACGCACTGACGGCTGCCTCCTTTTTCGCCACCACCACCTCCTGGAGATGCTGCCGAGGTAGAGTCACATTGAAGCCTATTTTTTTGCTGTCTATTTCTCGTTTTCCACCTTGAATCGCGTTTAAGGTAACGATTTAGTTGTACTGCTTTTAATTTTCTGGTTTCTCCCCTCGTCTTTGTGTCGGTGCTACCTATGTTGTAAGTATGTCAGTGTGAGTTATCAGACTAGGAATTTATCATTTCGATGGTGAAACTTGAAATATTACCCAGGATTATTTGACGTGGTTTTTGTTTTACTGACTTCCTAGGGTTTTAGTTCTCTGTTTTCAGTTTATTTATTTTGAAAACTCGAATTGTACCTTTATTTAGCTCGAGAAAGTGCCACTTCTTTAATTGTCTATTTATTTTGTAATATTGTTATTGGCCATTAAAATTTTGACATAAAACCTGCCATATTTATTTCAAAAAGTATATATGTCAAATCACAATAAATGCTATATTTTTCATTGATTCAAAAATGTCGAGAACGACATTTTTAAATGTAGAGAATTGTTATGTTCAAAATGAAATGTCATTCTAAACAAATGAAACGGTGTTCAAATGTCGAGAATGATATATGAAATGTCGAAAAACATTATTTCAATGTAGCTTCTCAAGATTCGTGACAAATTGATAAAAAAAAAAAATCAAATGTCGAGAACGACACTTAAAATGTCGAGAATACCATTTCAAAATGTAGCTTTTCATTAAGGGCATAATAGATAAGATGACACTAAATTCAAATGAGTGGACACTTTTCAACTCATACCCTTAAAATTGAACATTCTTAAAAATACACCTAAAAAATATAATCGTTACGGATTTCACCTAAGAAATAGAAAGTCAAATATAATGACTTGATGTGACGAATAACAATCATATTTTTCATTTTAAAGAGAAACAAACGCATTGACGGCTGCCTCATTTTTCGCCGCCACCACCTCCTGGAGCTGCTGCCGAGGTAGAGTCACATTGAAACCTAATTTTCTGCTGTCTATTTCTCGTTTCCCACCTTGAATCGCGTTTGAGGTAACGATTTAGTTGTACTGCTTTTAATTTTCTGGTTTCTCCCCTCCTCGTTGTGTCAGTGCTACCTAGGTTGTAAGTATGTCAGTGTCAGTTATCAAACTAGGAATTTATCATTTTGATGGTGAAACTTGAAATATTATCCAGGATTATTTGACGTGGTTTTTGTTTTACTAACTTCCTAGGGTTTTCATTCTCTATATTCAGTTTATTTATTTTGAAAACCCGAATTGTACCTTTATTTAGCTCGAGCAAGTGCCTCTTCTTTAATTGTCTATATATTTTGCAATATTGTTATTAGACAATAAAATTTTGACACATAACCTGCCATATTTATTTCAAAAAGTATACATGTCAAATCACAATAAATGTTATATTTCTCATTGATTCAGAAATGTCGAGAACAACATTTTGAAATGTAGAGAAATGTTATGTTCAAAATAAAATGTCATTCTAAACAAATGAAACGGTGTCCAAATGTCGAGAATGATATATGAAATGTCAAGAAACATTATTTCAATGTAACTTCTCATAAAAGCCACTTCTCAAGATTCATGACAAATTGATAAAAAGAAAAAACCAAATGTCGAGAACGACACTTAAAATGTCGAGAATACGATTTCAAAATGTAGCTTTTCATTAAGGGCATAATAGACAAGTTGGCACTAAATTCAAATAAGTTGACACTTTTCAACTCATACCCTTAAAATTGGACATTCTTAAAAATGCTCCTAAAAAATATAATCGTTACGAATTTCACCTAAGAAATAGAAAGTCAAATATAATGACTTGATGTTATGAATAACAATCATATTTTTCATTTTAAAGAAAAACAAACAGCCTACTTTCACTTGCCCCCCTCCTTAACCTTGTAATAAATTTCTCCTTTTTCACCTAACGCATTGAAGGATGCCTCATTTTTCGTCACCACCACCTCCTGGAGCTGCTGCCGAGGTAGAGTCACATTGAAGCCTATTTTCTGCTGTCTATTTCTCGTTTCCCACCATGAATCGCGTTTAAGATAACGATTCAATTGTACTGCTTTTAATTTTCTGGTTTCTCCCCTCTTCTTTCTGTCGGTGCTACCTAGGTTGTAAGTATGTCACTGTGTGAGTTATCAGACTAGGAATTTTTCATTTCGATGGTGAAACTTGAAATATTACCCAGGATTATTTGACGTGGTTTTTGTTTTACTGACTTCCTAGGGATTTAGTTCTCTGTTTTCAGTTTATTTATTTTGAAAATCCGAATTGTACCTTTATTTAGCTCGAGCAAGTGCCTCTTCTTTAATTGTCTATTTATTTTGCAATACTGTTATTGGCCAATAAAATTTTGACACATAATCTGCCATATTTATTTCAAAAAGTATACATGTCAAATCATAATAAACGCTATGTTTTTCATTGATTCATAAATGTCGAGAACGACATTTTTTAGTGTAGAGAAATGTTATGTTCAAAATGAAATATCATTTTAAACAAATGAAATGGTATTCAAATGTCGAGAATGATATATGAAATGTCGAAAAACATTATTTCAATGTAGCTTCTCATGAAAGCCACTTCTCAAAATTCGTGACAAATTGATAAAAAAATCTAATGTCGAGAACAACACCTGAAATGTCGAGAATACCATTTCAAAATGTAGCTTTTCATTAAGGGCATAATAGACAAGTTAGCACTAAATTCAAATGAGTGGACACTTTTCAACTCATACCCTTAAAATTGGACGTTCTTAAAAATGCCCCTAAAAAATATAATCGTTACGGATTTCACCTAAGAAATAGAAAGTCAAATATACTGACTTGATGTGATGAATGACAATCATATTTTTCATTTTAAAGAGAAACAAACAGCCTATTTTCACTTGCCTCCCTCCTTAACTTGTAATAATTTTCTCCTTTTTCACCTAACGCACTGATGGCTGCCTCATTTTTCACCACCACCACCTCCTGGAGCTGCTATTGAGGTAGAGTCACATTGAAGCCTATTTTTCTGCTGTTTATTTCTCGTTTCCCACCTTGAATCGCGTTTAAGGTAACGATTTAGTTGTACTGCTTCTAATTTTCTGGTTTCTCCCCTCCTCTTTGTGTCGGTGCTACCTAGGTTGTGTGTGTTAGTATGAGTTATCAAAGTAGGAATTTATCATTTCGATGGTGAAACTTGAAATATTACCCACGACTATTTGACGTGGTTTTTGTTTTACTGACTTCCTAGGGTTTTAGTTCTCTATTTTCGGTTTATTTATTTTGAAAACTCGAATTGTACCTTTATTTAGCTCAAGCAAGTGCCTCTTCTTTAATTGTCTATTTCTTTTACAGCATTGTTATTGGCCAATAAAATTTTGACACATAATCTGCCATATTTATTTCAAAAAGTATACATGTCAAATCACAATAAAAGCTATGTTTTTCATTGATTCAGAAATGTCGAGAACGACATTTTTAAATGTAGAGAAATGTTATGTTCCAAATGAATTATCATTCTAAACAAATGAAATGATGTTCAAATGTCGAGAAATATTATTTCAATGTAACTTCTCATAGAAACCACTTCTCAAAATTTGTGACAAATTGATAAAAAAAAATCAAATGTCGAGAACGACACTTAAAATGTGGAGAATTCCATTTCAAAATGTAGCTTTTTATTATGGGCATAATAGATAAGTTGGCACTAAATTCAAATGAGTTGACACTTTTCAACTCATACCCTTAAAATTGGACATTCTTAAAGATGCCCCTAAAAAATATAATCGTTACGAATTTCACCTAAGAATAGAAAGTCAAATATAATGATTTGATGTGATGAATAATAATCATATTTTTCATTTTAAAGAGAAACAAACAGCCTATTTTCACTTGCCTCCCTCCTTAACCTTGTAATAATTTTCCCCTTTTTAACCTAACACACTGACGACTGCCTCATTTTTCGCCGCCACCACCACCTGGAGCTGCTGCCGAGGTAAAGTCACATTGAAGCCTATTTTTCTGCTGTCTATTTCTCGTTTCCCACCTTGAATCGCGTTTAAGGTAACGATTTAGTTGTACTGCTTTTAATTTTTTGGTTTCTCCCCTCCTCTTTATATCGGTGCTACCTAGGTTGTAAGCATGTCAGTGTGAGTTATCAAACTAGGAATTTATCATTTCGATGGTGAAACTTGAAATATGACCCAGGATTATTTGACGTGGTTTTTGTTTTACTGACTTCCTAGGGTTTTAGTTATCTGTTTTCAATTTATTTATTTTGAAAACTCGAATTGTACCTTTATTTAGCTCGACCAAGTGCCTCTTCTTTAATTGTCTATTTATTTTGCAATATTGTTATTGGCCAATAAAATTTTAACACATAACCTGTCATATTTATTTCAAAAAGTATACATGTCAAATCACAATAAATGCTATGTTTTTCATTGATTCAGAAATGTCGAGAACGACATTTTTAAATATAGATAAATGTTATGTTCAAAATAAAAATGTCATTTTAAACAAATGAAATGATGTTCAAATGTCGAGAAACATTATTTCAATGTAGCTTCTCATGAAAGCCACTTCTCAAAATTCGTGACAAATTGATAAGAAAAACAAATGTCGAGAATGACACTTAAAATGTTGAGAATACCATTTCAAAATATAGCTTTTCATTAAGGACATAATAGACAAGTTGACACTAAATTCAAATGAGTTGACACTTTTCAACTCATACCATTAAAATTGGACATTCTTATTGATGCCCCTAAAAAATATAATCGTTACAGATTTCACCTAAGAAATAGAAAGTCATATATAATGATTTGATGTGATGAATAATAATCATATTTTTCATTTTAAAGAGAAACAAACAGCCTATTTTCACTTGCCTCCCTCCTTAACCTTGTAATAATTTTCCCCTTTTTAACCTAACACACTGACGACTGCCTCATTTTTCGCCGCCACCACCACCTGGAGCTGCTGCCGAGGTAAAGTCACATTGAAGCCTATTTTTCTGCTGTCTATTTCTCGTTTCCCACCTTGAATCGCGTTTAAGGTAACGATTTAGTTGTACTGCTTTTAATTTTTTGGTTTCTCCCCTCCTCTTTATATCGGTGCTACCTAGGTTGTAAGCATGTCAGTGTGAGTTATCAAACTAGGAATTTATCATTTCGATGGTGAAACTTGAAATATGACCCAGGATTATTTGACGTGGTTTTTGTTTTACTGACTTCCTAGGGTTTTAGTTATCTGTTTTCAATTTATTTATTTTGAAAACTCGAATTGTACCTTTATTTAGCTCGACCAAGTGCCTCTTCTTTAATTGTCTATTTATTTTGCAATATTGTTATTGGCCAATAAAATTTTAACACATAACCTGTCATATTTATTTCAAAAAGTATACATGTCAAATCACAATAAATGCTATGTTTTTCATTGATTCAGAAATGTCGAGAACGACATTTTTAAATATAGATAAATGTTATGTTCAAAATAAAAATGTCATTTTAAACAAATGAAATGATGTTCAAATGTCGAGAAACATTATTTCAATGTAGCTTCTCATGAAAGCCACTTCTCAAAATTCGTGACAAATTGATAAGAAAAACAAATGTCGAGAATGACACTTAAAATGTTGAGAATACCATTTCAAAATATAGCTTTTCATTAAGGACATAATAGACAAGTTGACACTAAATTCAAATGAGTTGACACTTTTCAACTCATACCATTAAAATTGGACATTCTTATTGATGCCCCTAAAAAATATAATCGTTACAGATTTCACCTAAGAAATAGAAAGTCATATATAATGATTTGATGTGATGAATTACAATCATATTTTTCATTTTAAAGAGAAACAAACAGCCTATTTTTACTTGCCTCCCTCCTTAACCCTGTAATAATTTTCTCCTTTTTCACCTAATGCACTGACGGCTGCCTCATTTTTCGCCACCCCACCTCCTGGAGCTGCTACCAAGGTAGAGTCACATTGAAGCCTATTTTTCTACCGTCTATTTCTCGTTTCCCACCTTGAATCGCATTTAAGGTAACGATTTAGTTGTACTGCTTTTAATTTTCTAGTTTCTCCCCTCCTCTTTGTGTCGGTGCTACCTAGGTTGTAAGTATGTCAGTGTGAGTTATCAAACTAAGAATTTATCATTTCGATGGTGAAACTTGAAATATTACCCCGGATTATTTGACGTGGTTTTTGTTTTACTGACTTCCTAGGGTTTTAGTTATCTATTTTCACTCTATTTATTTTGAAAACCCGAATTGTACCTTTATTTAGCTCGAGCAAGTGCCTCTTCTTTAATTGTCTATTTATTTTGGTTATTGTTTAATTTTATGGTCTGTAAATTCATGCATCATTTTACAAGAATTAATGTTTCTTAATTATTATATTCGGAGTTTTTACTTTTAATTTTTCTATTAAGAGTTTGTCAAGAAATGTGGGAAAATTTTAGCGAAGTTATGTTTTTATTTGAGAATCTCTTGAATTTTTATGGTAATAAGTTCCCTTTTTTGTTGAATTTGAGATGGGATTTTGTTATTAGAAAAAAAAAAAGCCTTTTGAACTACCAGATTTCAATTTATTCAAAATTTGGAAGCTAGAGATACCTTTTAGAGTGATTTTTTCAAAAAATTATCTTTTGATTGCTGTGTATTCTATATTTGGTCATTACATAGACCAACTTAATGGCCATGATTGTGAAAAATGGTGTTTTGAATAGTATTTCTTGAAAATTTTGTGGTTAAAAAGTTTTTGAGTTTACGTAAAAAAATATTTTATTGTGTGAACGTGTAGATGAAAATTAGTATGAGAAATAAATTGTTTTATTTTAAAGGGAGTCAAACAAGGTCTTAATGGAGTTTGTTGTATGTGGGTTTAGGGATGTCAACAAGCCCAGACAGCTCATGAGTCGAAAGACAAGGCTTCGTCTCATCTCTAGTAAAATGGAGCGAGCTTTTTTCGGGGCCCGAGTAGAGCCAAGCTTTTGCTTGGCCAAAAAATCTAAGCTCAACTTGAGCTTTCTGCTCAGGCCTTATCGAGCTAAGCAGGATCATTTTTTAAATTCATGACAATTTTAACATTTTTTTAAAAAAATAAGAATTTGTGCAATTTATACAAATTATAAATTAAATAAAAGTTACAACCCTCCATCTTTTTTCGGGCTTGTGACTACTACCGGAGGTGTTAGTAGATCACTCGTTTTTGTAGTCTTGATCATTCGTTTGATAAAATTTGACTACTTAAACTAAATGCAGCTTTCGATGCCACCGGAGGTGTTAGTAGATCACGTGCAATTTTTGATATAATTGAATATTGCCTTTCTTTACACCTCCAGCATGATAGAAGACTAAATTCTTGTAATTCTTTTAATTGTAACATACTATGAACTTCCACGCACATATACCTAGCTAACTCAAAGGAGTTTCAAGATTCATGCCATTAACATCTATCACTCTAGATACTGATGAACTAAAACTAAATGAGGGAATGCTTATATTGGTTTCCAAATAATTTCATATATCATCTGAATTTGCTGAAGTATTTCTTGGAAAAGAACTTTGGAAAGTAGAGCTGCCTTGACCTCTTTCGGTGTAATAGTAATACATTTTACATAATGTGGATTCTATAATGCACATGTGATAATTTCAAATTCATGAAATTTGAAATCCCTTTATAATAGCTTTTGTGCCAATTAATTTAAGTCGATAGTCTATCGTCAAACCTAAAAGAAATAAAGAGGGCAATACTTTCCAGTATTTACGAAATTTGAACTCCATATGGTAGACTATAAGAAAAATGACAAATTCCTATATTTATGAAATGTTTGTGAAATAAAAAAAAAAAGTGTTGTAAAACAATTGAAGATGTAGGGTAAATACTGGTACATTTCTTTGTGGCATCGAAAAAATGTTTTAAAAATTTCTTTACATAAAATGCAATAGACCATTCCCAATCTTCCAAATTATGTTTGGGTCCATATGTATACTTACCATCATAATATAGTAAAATAACTTTGTCATAATTTTCATACGAATGTAACATAAGATATGTAGAGTTTCATCTATGTGTTACATCAATGACAAGTGATTTCGCTTGTGAGTTATACTCTGCACACAAATTGTTAAATGTTTTCTTCCTTGCTGGTGACACAGTAATAATATTTATTGCTTGTCTAATTTTATCTAAAGACAGTTTTATATGTCCTAATCTATCTTTTACAATAAAATTGATAATGTGACATACACAACGTTGATAAAAATAAAATAAACGTCCAAATGCAGGATTAAGATTATTAACAAATTTATCGATAGCACATTTGTTCACACTAATATTATCAAAAGTAAAAAGAGTTGAAATTTTAGATACAGGTACGTGGGTGTGTCTTTAAAAGTTCATTTTTTTTTCCAAAATATTCACATGTAAAAATTAAATAATAACTAAGTAGAAAATTGTTAAAAGATAAAAATGTCACTTAAAAATCAACAAGAAATTTATAATCAAAGTCAAACTATTTTTTGATTACTTCCATTTTGTCAAGCTTCGAAAAAATATTTAACAAGAAAATAATATAAGATCAACTATTGCTTTAGATGCACAACAAGTTAATTGAGTTTCGAATAGATGATGAATCCATCAGTGATCAGTCTTTTCATTTGATTAATCAACTATTATTTGATTATTTCTAATTTGTCAAGTTTTGATAGAAATACTAATTTCAGAAAATGCTATTAAATTGTTCAAAAATGTTTATTTATGTTGATTTTATAATTATTTGTCAATCATTTCAACCAAAGAAAAATCACATTTTAGATTTTTTAAATATTCTGTAACAATTTTTACCATGATTTTTTTTTAACTAAGATGAACTTATCTAGATCAAAAGAACTAAAAAGCATATTTAAGAAATAATAAACTTTATGTAATTTGCTCAACCAATAAGACTGTAAAATTCGAAGAAAGAGATGATTACACCCAATTAAAAGGCTACAAATAGGGATGTCAATGGGCCGAACTGAGCTGTCTCGGCCCGCAAGCTCACAGCTCGGCTCACGCTCGTGGCTCATTTTGATTGAACTCGGCTCGGCTCACGAGCTCGTCCAGATTTTTTATTTATTTATAAATACAGAAAAACACAAATAATTTAATGAATACACTTTTTAAAAAAAATGAAAAAGTGTTTAAAAAACATAAATAATTTAATGCATTTTAAAAAAAATAATTTTAATGAAGACATTTTTTTTTATTTCTATCACATAGTGATATTTTTTATAAAGTATTAAATATTTATGTAACGAAGACGATTTTTTTTTGAAATACATTTAAAAAAAAGGACATTTTTTTCTATTTCTTTTTAAAGTAGATAAAATGTAAACTCTCCTCCTTTATTTGGGCTTGAGATCAGCTATATTAATTTTAAGTAGGCAGAGTTAAAAATTATATACGAACAACTTGTTGTAACGTGTAAAAATTTTTAAAGAAAATTAAATTTAACGATTAAAAAATAAGAAATTTTGATTAATATAATTAAATCAATATCACTTACCTAACGATATGCAATTTCAGCGTATTTATCTTGTAGTAAAAAATGAGCGTCCTGTCAATTCTTCACGTACTTTAACGCTTCCAAAATATTTTCTTTCAGTCGGCTCCTAACATCGGTCAAAATCCTTTTACATGCACTAAAAGCAGACTTTGAAACAACAGTGCTAACCGGAGGTGTCAATAGATTTTTCGCAATTGTAGAAACAATTGGCCAACGTCTTTCATACTTTCGCCAGAATTTAATTACTTTTTCTAAACTTTTTTTTAATTGTTTTGTCTGTTGACATAGTATGATTGAAGTAATCAATTAATTCGGCAACCATCGCATTTTGAGTTGCGGCCGATGTTTGATGAGATGCAGGTGTAGACGACATGGCACTAGATGAACACATTGTAGTTGCATCATATTTAAATGTATTAATATCTTGAAATAAATTCATTATTTCGGCATTATCTTCTTCAATTTCAGCTGAAGGAGCAAGTGCAAAGGGTACCCGACTAACATTCGCACCCATTCGTTTCGCATATAAATCATACATTCCACATAATGTTTGCTCTAAATTCTTATAGGTGATAAGTGTATTAAGTATTAAGACTTTGTTGATTTGATCAATTACGTATTTAGTTCCCGACATAATATATCGGGGTCCATTGTCCGTGCTAAAGGAAATAACATAAACAAGTCTTCCCAATATTTTTTAAACTTTAATTCTATAGCAATTATAATTTCACTAAAATCAAGATCATTTTATATTTATGGAAAGTTCTTGCAATTCTATAAAGACGTTCAAGCATCATACAGCCTGTGAGATAATAAACGCCCGATAAAAATTTTGTAGTCTTATAAAAAGATGTCAAAAATCGTTTAACTTTCAAAGTTAAAACCCAATTGGATTCATTCAACATACCATCGTCATCACTTTTAACGTGTCTATTGTTACAAAAGTCAGTTATTAAATGTTCGAAACATTTACATGACTTTAATAGCAAGTAAATAGAGTTTCATATATGGCCTACGTCGCTAACAAATATTTTTGCAGTCGTCACCCCTAGTACGAATAAAAAATCTTTAAATGCTTGTTTTCTACTAGGAGAGATCGTAATATATACTAGTGCGTTCCTAATCATTTGAAGTTCATCATTTATATGTTTTAAGTTATCTTGCACAATTAAATTCAAAATATGGCACACACAACGAATATGAAACAAATATCCACCGAAATCAGGTTGAAGTACCCTACAAAATTTATCGATGACTACCTTATTAATACTAGGATTATTGAAAGTAAAAAATCAAATTTTAGTCTCGCAATTATATTCTCTAACAATACTGATAATAGCATTATATATATTATTAGCATTGTGAGGAAAATTAATAATTTTAAAAGCAATAATTTTTTTATGCATGAATTAAAGGGGGTCTATATAGTGTACGGTTGCAGCTATATATAGGGATGTCAATCACGGGCGGCTCGAGCCCCATTTTAAGGTTCCGGACATAGCCCGAGCTGGTCCGTTTAGCTCGTCGGGTTGAGCCTTATTTTAAAAAAATCACCAAATGAAGAAAAGCAAAAAAAAAAAAAGGCAGCAACCAGCTGCCTTAAATAAGTCAATTGGCTGTGCCAATACAATAATAATAAATAAATAAAAGAGAGATAGAGAGAGAGAGAGAGAGAGAGAGAGAGAAAATCGAGCAAGCTCGCCTCGCTAAGGCTCAGCCGAAAGCTCGGGTCGAGCCTTTTATTGGGCAAGCTTTTGCTCGGCTTGGCTTGGGCTCGAAAAAAGCCCATTTGATTTTAGTAGAGTCGAGCTCGAGCCTTGAGTTTTGGCTCTTCGACATCCTTAATTATGTACGCTTTTTTATTAACTCCTTCCCATATATCAGAAGTTAAAGATATAACACCCCATATTATTGTAAAGTCATAATTAATTGTTGTTTTGAATCATTGAAATATTGTATTGTATCGGCACGAAGAGTTTTTCGACTTACCCCAACGTACGTTGATTGCAGATATTCTTTCACGAACGAGACGAAGTGTTGGTTGTCAATAATAGCCAAATGCAACTCAGTGACAGCATAAAAAATTTCATCATTTTGATTCCAGTATTGTCCTTCGAATACACCTACATGGATATGATGAAGTCGTAGAACCGGCGCCTGGACTGCCATATTGCAATTGTGTTTGACCAGCTAGAAGAAGTCCATGTCTGGCCGCACATGCTTTGTAGTGGCTGTTGAGATGAGTAGTACCAATTCCTTTTTGCCATGCCAATATTTGTTGGCAATATGTACTACCTTAGATTATACGAGTCCATCGACGACTTTTCCCGTTGAAATCAACTTAAAGTAATCCCAACATTTTGTTTGTTTTTTCCTCTTTTGCTTTCTCATCGCATCTGTGATGTTTAATTCGGCATCTTCATCCTCATGTTCCGCTTCAAAAATGTTAATATCATCCAAATCAATTGGATTGTAGTTTCTATGGCCGTGAATGTGAACATCTTCAGGTATGGGTACGTCATTTAAACCAGTAAATTCATTCGAAAATTGACTTTGCGGCGTCCTAGACAATTTGTTATGTGGCCCACATCTTGTATCGAACAAGCTCTCAACAAATGAGTGTTGATTCATTTGCTTCATTGTTTGTGATGAAATCCAAATATAATAACTAGTAAAAGTATAAATGTAATGAGAACTGAGAATTGGATGAATTGAAATTGTAACTGAATAAATTGTAAAAAATGAATCGATATTGTATATTTTGCACAACAGCACAAGAGAGAATAAAAACTTGATAATTGATATAAAGAGAGTTGAGATTTGAGAAGTGAGAATTGAGTTTTGAGTTTTGATATGAAATAAATTGGGGGTTAGGGGTATTTATAATAGAAGTGAAGTTAGGGAAAAAAAATAAAAAATAAAGTTCAGTGACTGCTGCTCAGCTCGTGGTCACTTTTTCAACGAGCCACTTTTTAAAATGACGATCGTGGCTCATGCCCATGAGTGCCTCGCCTACAGTGCGAGCTGAGCCTGTCCAGGCCCGCTCACTCACTCGGGCTTGTAATTTTATGAGCTTGATTTTCACGAGCCGAGCCGATGAGCTTCTCGGCCCATTTGACATCCTTAGCTGTAAGGCCGTAAATATACTTCAAAACAATGGATAGAAAAAGCCCAACGACCCCAAAATTAAAATAAAAAATAGGTTTAATTACAACACTCCTTCCCTAAACTCAACGTTCTACTTTCTAGCTCTACAACAATGGCGGCAGTGTAGACCAGCAATTTTTCCTAGCCATGTCTGGTTGAAATTTTGCTATGTCCGCCTAGTATTTCATATCCATACCTTGTGTCGTGTCATGTCGACATGGGTATAGGGATGTCAAATGGGTTGAGCGGCTCGTTGGCTCGTCGAAATAGGGTTTGTGGGCGGCTCGAGCTCGTAAAATCACCAGCCCAAGCGCAAGCCGAGCGGGCCTCGATGGGAGGGGGAACGGCTCGTCCAAACAGTGACAAAACGGAGTGACCGTTTTGGTCACCTTTTTCAGTGACCTTTTGGTCACTGAAAAATTCAATGACTCAAACGGTCACTGAATTCAATCACTGAACTTTTTTTTCCTTCTATTATATAAATACCCCCTAACCCCCAATTTTGTTTAGTATCAAAACTTCATTCTCACTTCTCAACTCTCTTTTATCATATCAATTATCGAGTTTTTACTCTGTTGTGCAAAATATACAATATCGATTTATTTTTTATAGTTTATTCCGTTACAATTTCAATTCATCAATTCTCAATTCTCACTGCATTTATATTTTTACTAGTTATTATATTTGGATTTCATCGCAGACAATCAAACAAATGGATTAACTCTCATTTATTGAGAGCTTGTTCGATACGGGATGTGGGCTACATAACGAATCGCCTAGGACGCCGCAAAGTCAATTTCCAAATGAATTTGCTGGTCTAAATGACGTACCCATCCCTGAAGATATTCACATTCATGGTCATGGAAGCCACAATCCAATTGATTTGGATGATATTAATGTTCCCAAAGCCGAACATGAGGATGAAGATACGGAATTAAAAATTCCAGATGCGAGAGAAAAGCGAAAGGGCAAAAAATAAGCAAAATATTGGGATCACTTTAAGTTGATTTCAACAAAAAAAGTCATCAATGGCCTCGCAGAATCTAAAGAGTATGTAAATACTGTCAACAAAGATTGACATGGCAAAAAAAAATTGGTACTACCCGTCTCAACCGTCACTACAAAGCACGTGCGCTAGACATAGACTTCTTGCAGCTGGTCAAACACAATTGCAATTTGACAGTACAGGCATCGGTTCTACAACTTCAACTTTATCCACTTGAGTGTATTCGGAGGATAATACTCAAACTAGAATGGTGAAATTTGTTGCCGCCACTGAGTTTCCTCTGGCTATTGCCGACAACCAATACTTCGTCTCGTTCGTGAAAAAATATCTGCAACCAAGGTACGTTGGGGTAAGTCGAAACACTCTTCGTGCCAATATAATACAATATTTCAATGATTCAAAACAACAGTTAATTATGAATTTGCAATAATATGGAGATGTTATATCTTTAACATCTGATATATTGGAAGGGGTTAATAAAAGATCGTATATAGTTGCAACCGCACGCTATATAGACCCACTTTGGTGCATGCATAAAAAATTATTGCTTTTAGAATTATTGAATTTCCTCACAATGCTAAAATATATATAATGATATTATTAGTATTATTAGAGAATATAATTGTGAGACTAAAAATTGGTCTTTTACTTTCGATAATGCTAGTGTTAATAAGGTAGTCGTCAATAAATTATGTAGAGTACGTCAACTTGATTTCGGTGGGTATTTGTTTCATATTCGTTGTGCGCACCATATTTTGAATTTAATTGTGCAAGATGACTTAAAACATATAAATGATGAATTTCAAAAGATTAGGAATATATTAGTATATATTACGATCTCTCCTAGTAGATAACAAGTATTTGAAGATTTTTGTGCCAAATTAGGGGTGACGACCGCTAAAATATTTGTTAGCGACGTAGGCCATAGTTGAAACTCTACTTGCTATTAAAGTCATGTGAAAGTTTTGAACATTTAATAACTGACTTTTATAACAATAGACATGTTAGAAGTGATGATGATGGTATGTTGAATGAATCCGACTGAGTTTTAGTTTTGAAAGTTAAACGATTTTTTACATCTTTTTATGAGACCACAAAAATTTTATTGGGCATTTATTATCACACATGCTGTATGGTGCTTGAATGCCTTTATATAATTACAAGAACATTTCATAAATATAAAAATGATCTTGATTTTAGTGAAATTATAATTGCTATGGAATTAAAGTTTAGAAAATATTGGGAAGAACTGTCTATGTTATTTTCTTTAGCATGTGCAATGGACCCCCGATATAATATTTCAGAGAACTAAATACATAACTGATAAAATCAATAAAGCCTTAATAATTGATACTCCTATCACCTATAAGAATTTAGAGCAAATATTATGTGAAATGTATGTTTTATATACGGAACGAATGGGTACAATACAAATGTTAGTTGGGTACCCTCTGCACCTATTTTTTCGGCTGAAATTGAAGAAGACGATGCTAAAATAATGAATTTATCTCAAGGTATTAATACATTTAGATATAATGCAACTGCAATGTATTCATCTAGTGACATGTCGTCTATACATGTATCTCTTCAAACATCGACCGCAACTAAAAATGCGATGTCTGTCGAATTAATTGATTACTTCAATCATAATATGCCCACAGACTAAACAATTAAAAAAGTTCAGAAGAAGTAATTGAATTCTGACGAAAGTATGAAAGACGTTGGGCAATTGTTTCTGCAATTGCAAAAAATCTGCTCACGCCTCCGGTTAACACTGTTGCTTCAGAGTCTACTTTTGGTGCAGGTAAAAGGATTTTGACCGATGTTAAGAGCCGACCGAAAGAAGATGTTTTGGAAGTATTAATGTGCGTGAAGGATTGACAGGATGCTCATTTTCGACTACAAGATAATACACTGAAATTGCATGTCTTTAGGTAAGTGATATTTGATTTAATTATATTAATCAAAATTTTCTTATTTTTTAATCGTTAAATTTATTTTTCTTTAAAAAATTGTACACGTTACAACAAGTTGTTCATGTACTTTTTAACTCCGCCTACTTAAAATTGATGTAGCCGATCTTAAACCCGAATAAAGGAGGAGGATTTACATTTTTTATCTACTTTAAAAAGAAATCAAAAAATATATATATATTTTTGTAAATGTATTTCAAAAAATAATTTGTTTTCATTACATAAATATTTTATAATTTATAAAAAATATTACAATATGATAGAAATAAAAAAAAAGTGTCTTCATTAAATTTTTTTTTAAAATGCATTAAATTATTTGTTTTTTTAACACTTTTTATTTTTTTAAAAGTATCTACATTAAATTATTTGTATTTTTCTGTATTAAAAAAAAAAAAAGACGAGCTCGTGAGGTTACATCGGCTCGGGCCATTGATATCCCTACATGGGTATGCTGGCCAAAAATAAAGGTCTAAGCATCACAAATCTACATACCTATATTTTTTAGGTATAAGTTGGTTTGATTTTTACCATGAACAATTGTTTTATCTTTCCAATTTAAAATAGTTTCAAGTAGATGTGGATTTAAGCACATGCTATCCCGGGCTACAGCTTGTGCAAGCCCCATCCCAAATGCACTACCTACCTTTTCCCTTTTCTTCTTATCTCATGTCCATTTAA
This sequence comes from Olea europaea var. sylvestris, assembly GCF_002742605.1. Taxonomy (NCBI): domain Eukaryota; kingdom Viridiplantae; phylum Streptophyta; class Magnoliopsida; order Lamiales; family Oleaceae; genus Olea; species Olea europaea. The sequence goes on from NW_019256967.1 coordinate 175,227, forward strand.
TCATAGCCTGTGTAGAATTTAGTAACAATACCTTTCCGAATTAAATAACAATCTAAGTAAAAAAAAACAAATTTAAAATCCAAAAGAAAAATAAACATCGTCAACCCAGCCCAAACCCTGACCTAATATTCATCCTTAAGGGTGTAAATTTAGCTCGCTGGGCGTGACTCGGCCCCGGAAAAGATTGAGTCGGCTCGCAACTCGGAGGAACCAAGCCAATGTTATAATAACCATATTTTACTAATGATGAGATTAATTAGTTTATGGGTAGGTCGAGTACTCCAACCGGTTACGATGTATCTGAAAATGTTCCAATTGATTTGGAGGATATCGAAGATGAGGAAGTACTCAAGACTATTGAAAGGTCAAAAAAATCTTCATATTGAAGTAATCAAGACTACTAAAAGGTTGAAAAAAAATCCTCATATTGTTGGCAACATGTGACAAGTAAAAAAGATGGTATTCAAAATGAGTTAATATTTGGATAGCATGTTGTAATTATTGTGGCAAAGAACTTAACTGGAAGCCCAACTCATGCACAACGCATTTGAATAGGCACGTATTAAGGAGTTGTAAAGCGAAACTAGTCGATCTCGACCCGAAACAGACCGAACTAGTGTTTGGCTATTCTGGTTTTATTCTTTCCACCTTTTTATATTCATATGAAAGATTTCATAAAGGAATGGCTGTATATGTGGCTGCAACAGAGATGTTGCTTACGATAATTGACTCAATACCTTTTACCCGACTCATGCAGAATTATCTCCAACTTGGTATACTTATTGTAGAAATACTTTTCGTTTAGATACTATAAAATTATATAACAAATGAACTAAAAACTTTTAATAGTGTTATATTGTTTACTTCTGATTTATGGACCGATGGTAATAATAAAGGTTATATTAATGTTATGGCTCATTACGTTGATCATATGTGGCTTCTACATTAAAAGATTATTGCATTCAGATGTGTAAAATATCCTCATAATACTACTAACATGTACTTAGGTTTAAAAGATATCATATAAGAATATGGTTAGGTATAAATGCGTGGACGTTCATGGTGTGTTACGATCAAAAAAATTATAGAAATTTAGTCTTCTATCATGGTGGAATTCTAATGAAAGGCAATATTCAATTGTATAAAAAATTGCACGTAATCTACTAATACCTTCGGTGTCTACGATGACATCGGAGGCTGCATTTAGCTTAGATAGTCGAGTTTTATCAGTCGAACTATTAAGCCTCAAAAAATATATATTGGAGGCTTTAATATGTCTGAAGGACTAGGAATGTGCGAAATTACGTATTGAAAAAAGTCAGTATAATGGTCAAAAAGTTGCAGCAGATCCAAACATAAGGATATTATAAGTTTGTAAATTGATTAATTTTTAAAAAATACGTGATTTTTAAATTTATTTGTTTCAAGAAAAATTGTGCATGAAATATTTTATTTGTGTACAATTTTAACTCCGGTCTCTCTCGACAGCCTTAGCTTGCCTCTCTTTCTGCATCTATCTTTAACTGTTTTCTAACCTCCCAGAGCCAATGCAGTACTCACAAGCCCAGAGATAGGCTCAATTTTCTTCTCCATTGTTCCAAGTTGAAGGTAGGTTATAAGCTTTATTTTATCCTTTTAAGTTTTTTTCCTTTTTTGTCTCCATTGTTTTTAGTGCTGCAACCATTTTTTCTTGTCAAATTTTAGAACCAAAGAGCAGTAGAAAAGCAATTGAATTAATAATAGAATTAGCGGTACAAATTTTATTCATTGTGAAGAACATAATTGTGAAGCACAAACGAACAGTTGAAGAAGAAAATGAGAACCCAAACTAAATACATACGCCCACGGGGCTTATGCAGTGTTATTAATTAATTGGAAGCAAATTAAGAAAATTGCAAATTAATTGAAAATTAATATAGATTTTCCCCCCCCTTCATTGCAGCTAAATTGTTTTGACACTTGGTTTCCATTTTATTTTAGAAGGAAGACATATTTGTTGCCTTGTCGACAAAATATTAAATGTTGTTGACTTGTTGGAAAATTATTGAATTGTTGTTGTCTCGTCGGCAAATTAATGAATAGTTGTTGACTTAATAAATTATTGTTATTACCTTATCAACTCAGTGAATTGTTTTTGAGTTATCTTTGAAGTAATGTATCACTGGTTATTTGCATATGGAAGATCAACTTCCCCCCAATAATGAAAATGGCTTTTATAGCGGTGATAAAAACCTTAAAAATCCTAAACCCCTCCATTCTCCGAGTTCTCACCTCCAAAGTCGCCACCTCAGCAGCATTGCCACCGTTGGGCAACCTAAACCTGACACCCCATCTTCATCCTTCACCTTTTCCTCTAGAGTAATGCTATTCATAGTCGCTCACTGCGGCAATCGCCCTACGTGACATACACACATTAATGCATCAAATAATCACCTGCCATGTGTATGCCACGTAGGGCGACTGCCGCAGTGAGCGACTGCAAATAGCATTATTCTTTCCTCTAACAAAACTGTACTCTCCTCGATATCCAATAGAGACAATATATACATTAAAAGGCCCCAAAAAAAAAAAACTTCTATTACAATGCTGATTTCATTCATGACTGGGTCGATTGTCGGCCGAAGATTCTACAAAAAGGTGACTACTGGAGAGGCCGATAATGGAAATGGATGGAACCCTAAAAAGAGACCTCTCTAGTGCCCAACTTTAGCTTTTGCAAAGTCATTGCTGCTGAATGGGAGTTTCAGGTGCCCTCCTATTGATTTGGGTCTATTCCTGTATCTTTCTGTTGGCCATCTCATTAGAAAGGGACAATGATCTGGTTTAAAACCTTAAGCTGTTATAAAGAAACCACAAGTATTCATTTATATTTAGCGTTCAACACTTTATTTGCATATATTTATATGTCTCTGTATATATGTTTAGGGAGATATGGATGGTGTTTCATTTGCATTAGCCCAGATTAGTCTTCTCCATGAGTGCAGTTTCTTCACAGAATCGGTGGTTTCTTTATTCTTGGATTTTTAGTTAAATGTAATTGGTTGTTGAAATTGAATTTTACTGTCCTTTTTGGACCTTCTATGGATAAATTTAACAAGTGTAATGACAATACAGTGACTAAAAGAGTTCGTTTACCTTCACTTCTTGTCGTGTGTAGCATGTGTTTCTCAAGTAATGATAGATGATTGTTTTTTAATTTTTGAGAATAGAATGTACATATTTGTATCTTTTCAAGTCAGTTGTTTGATGATGTTCATCCATCTTCTATGCATTATTTTGTTATATGGCTTCAATTCGCTGTAGCGTGAGTTTTAGTTGCATCTTTAGTTTTTCATTTTAAAAACCTGGGTTAAAGTTTGAGTGCTAAGTGGAATTTGTAATGAAGTTTTTGTGATCATAGCAAATAGATGGAATCAAACCATTTGATGAAACTTACATGCACCGCATTGGATAGAGTGCCACTTATTCAGCACAAAATTATCGAATATTTGATGAAAAAATTCGATCAAGATCTGGTATTCTGCTGTGGTCCAGGAGACTGATCTAATAAGCAATGTTCTAGGTATGTACTCTTTTCCTTTTAAGTATAACCCCACGATCTTCAAAGTTTCTGGTTTAAAGAGTTTGGCAAATAACTTCTTGCATAATGTGATTTGAATCATATATTGAGAAGTTTCAGGATTCTGGCACTACTGCAAGTGCAAGAAGGTTTCATACTGTCATGTGGGTTTGTTAATTGGGAACTTGATAAATGTTATTTTTTCTTATGCCCACTTCACTCATTCATTGGAGAGTTGAGAGATCTATGGCCATTTCTTGTGATTGTTTTACGTAGGTTTGTAGGCAATAGAAAACTAAGATGGAACAAATGATGTTACCTATTAATAATTTTTCCTCCAAATAGTGACTGAAAATCAAAGAATGAATGCCTTATCTAACTAGAAGCTTGTAAAGAAGGGTGAACAATCAAGTTAAAGAGATTCAAGTTATTATACCATCAGTCCCAAACTAGGAGGGCCTAGCCCAATGAATTCTTGATGCAGCACTAACAGGACAATTAATTGAGAAATAGAACAGATTTATGAGGAGGGAGAATTAGAGAGAAGAAAGGGATGGGGGATTCAATAGAAGGGAAGAAAGAAAACAAGAAGAGAGAAAAAACGCCATAAGCCACCAAAAATATTCATTCATCATCAATTGAAAATTATAATGTAAAATAGGTTTAAATAGTTAAACAACCATAACAAGCTTGGGCCTGAGCCCATACAAGTCCAAATCTTAAGTAATAGTCCAAAAGATAAATAAAGCATAACTAAAGCGTAAATAAAATAAGTAGCGTCCAATGTCACGTCCGATGTCCTCATCAACTCTCTCGGAGTGGGAGAAAACTCGACCCTGTCAAGTGGATATATCACTCTAGGCTGTCATCAATCTCCCAACCATAAGCTGAGTGGTTGGGCAAGTTTCTTCCGACATCTGTAAAAATGTGTCAATGGAGGTCTGAACCTGGTCTCCTTACCAATTCCCCTCGGGTGGACGGGAGGCGATCTGGGCCAAGGAAGATCCTGCTGACTCCGATAAAACTCCAATAAATCTGGATCCAATTGTTGTAGTGTCTCCCTGGAAATCCATGCACAGTCAGAATTTGGTCGACCAACCCAACGAACAAGGAAGCGCTGAACATTTCCATCATTAGTGAACATAGTTTCTTCATCTAAAATAGCATCAATTTTTTCTTTGTGTGCTGTGAGAGGTGGTAGTGGGTTAGAAGGGGCCAAAGAATCAGGATCAAGGTCCACAAAAGGAGGTGACAGAGGATCATCTGAGGGAATGAAATGGCCTTTATAAGCTACAAGGTCTTCAACATTGAAAGTAGAGTGGTAACCAAGGTGTGGTGAAATGTCAACAATATATGCATTTGGACCAACCTTCTTTAAAATTTTAAAAGGACCAGCACTACGAGCTTGCAATTTGGAGGTGGGTCCATGTAGACGCCGCTCTGGCCTAATGCGAACCATAACGTAATCTCCAATGTTAAACTCAATATGTCGCTTGTGTAAATCAGCGTGGAGTTTATATTTTGCATTACTAGCTTCAAGTTGTTTATTGATCTCAATATGCAAGTCACGAAGATGTTGTGCAAATGCTTCGGCTGATACTGACACTCTAGCCTGTGGGGATATAGGGATGAGATTTAACGGTTTCCTAGGCTTATACCCATGAACGGCTTCAAATGGACTCATACCTAATAAATGATTTATGGAGCTATTATACGCAATTTGAGTTACATGAAGGATCAAATCCCAATTTCGAAGGTTTTCCCGGACCAGACAACGTAATAGGTTACCAAGACTTCGATTAACTACTTCAGTTTGACCGTCAGTCTGAGGGTGGTAAGCCGTAGAAAATTTCAATTTGGTACCCATCTTATGCCACAAAGTTCTCCAAAAATGGCTAGTGAAACGAACGTCTCTATCAGACACGATGGTCCTGGGAAGCCCATTCAATTTGACAATTTCATTAAAGAATAACATGGCAACCTTGGACGCATCCGACGTCTTGCTACAGGGGATAAAATGAGCCATCTTTGAGAAGCGATCGACAACCACAAAAATAGAATCATGCTTCTTTGGGGTGCGTGAAAGTCCTAAAACAAAATTCATACTAACATCTTGCCAAGGACAATTGGGGACAGGGAGAGGGGTGTATAGACCTATGTTCTGCTTCTTCTGCTTACTCAATTGACAAGTGTTACAAGTACTAACAATCTTAGCCACGTCTTTCTTCAAGGTAGGCCAATAGAATTGACGTTCAACTTCCTCTGTGGTCTTATCATGTCCAAAGTGACCGGCTAACCTTCCCGCATGAATTTTCCACACTATGAAATCGCGCACTGACGTTCGAGGGATGTACAATTGATTGGTTCTAAAGAGATAACCCTCCTCAAGTCGGAAACCATCTGTGGCGCCTGACTGTCCCCTTTGTAAATCAAGAAAGATATCTTTAAAATTGGGACATGCCTCATAATCCTCCTTAAACCTTTTAAAATCGATGACCTTGACACTCATGATCAACAAAAGGGAGACACGGCGACTTAAAGCATCAGCTGCTTGGTTCTCCACGCCCTTCTTATGTTTTAAAACAAAGGAATAGGCCTGTAAATACTCAATCCAACGACCATGCCTAGAGCTTAATCTCTTCTGGGAGTTGAGGTAACGGAGGGCTTCGTGGTCCGAATAAAGGACAAATTTCTGGGTTAACAAATAGTGACGCCAATAGCGCAAAGCTTGGACCACCGCATACAGTTCCTTATCATAAATCAAGTACCGTTGTTTGGCTTCATTTAACTTCTCACTGAAGTAGGCAACAGGGTAACGATCCTGACTCAAGACTCCGCCTATACCTACCCCGGAGGCATTGCATTCAACTTCAAAGACTTTGGAAAAGTCGGGAAGATGCATGACAGGAGCCTCCGTCATTCACTTCTTGACCAATTTAAAGGCCTTAGCCGCTTCTTGGGTCCAATGAAACTCCCCTTTCTTCATGCACTCCGTAATAGGCGTCATAATAGTGCTAAACCCCTTAATAAAGCGACAGTAAAATGTAGCTAAACCGTAAAAGCTCCTAACTTCATGAATAGTTTTAGGCTCAGGTCAGTCGATAATTGCATGAACCTTAGCAGGGTCAGCAGATACCCCTGTCGAAGAGACAATGAACCCTAGAAAAACGATTGTATCGGTGAAGAAAGAGCACTTCTTAATGTTAGCATATAGATTAGTTGCACGAAGGATAGAGCAAACTTGTGTGAGGTGGTCAAGGTGTTGCTCCTTAGTCTTACTATAGATAAGGATATCATCAAAGTAGACAACAAGAAACTTTCACATGAAAGGTCAGAGAGTTTGTGTCATTACTCGCATAAAGGTACTTGGCGCATTACTTAGCCCAAAAGGCATAACCAGCCATTCATAAAGACCATCTTTCGTCTTAAACGCGGGTTTCCACTCATCACCTAGGCGAATTAGAATATGATGGTATCCACTCTTCAGATCAATCGTCGAAAAGATTGTCGCACCAACCATCATATCTAACATATCGTCAAGTGTAGGAATGGGAAAATGATACTTCACCGTGATCCTATTGATCGCGCGACTATCCACACACATCCTCCAAGAACCATCCTTTTTGGGCGTCAATAGGGCGTGGACAGCACACGGGTTTAAACTCTCACGGATGAATCCTTTGTGAAGGAGGTCATCCACTTGCCTTTGAAGTTCAGCGTGCTCAGTAGGATTCATCCTATAATGAGGCAAATTTGGAAAGGATACCCCTGGGACGAAATCTATGGCATGTTGATATCCCGTAGAGGAGGTAGATGATCAGGTAGGTCCTCCGGAAAGACATCTCGAAACTCTTGAAGGATCGACTGGACTTCAACATGGCTCTCTATTGTGGAGTGGGATGAAACCTCCATGACCACCAAAGCGAACACAACTGAGTCACCAGCAAGTGTATGCTCAAACTCCGTAGGACTAATGATGTGCAATCCCTTTCGTTCCACGCTCTTCTTCGTTTCCAGTGGGGCAACAGGCTTTGGGGGCAGTGGGTTAAGGTCAATCTTCTTTTCATTAAACACGAAGGAGCAGAAATTGGATCGACCATAGATGGTTACATCTAGGTCAAATAACCAAGGTCGTCCCAAGATGATGTGCCCGACATCCATTGAAATGACGTCACACCATATATGGTCCTTATACTCGAAAAACTGGATAGGGACTAAATAACGCTCCTTGACAGCTATAGAAGAGGTATCAACCCAAGAGACACTGTATGGCTGAGGGTGCGGAATAGACTTCAATCCTAGACGGGAAACAGTAGCCATCGAAACTGCATTAATGCAGCTGCCACTATCCATGATAACTTTATAGCCCTTATTATTAATCTTGATATAAGTGTGGAAGATGGCATGACGGTGCCAATTATCGGCATCCCTAGGCTGGGTAAGAGTACAACGGACGACACCGACTCTAGGCGTATGTGGGATAAGGGGACTAGCCTGAATACAACCCAAGAAGATATCTTCACTATCCTCCAAGTCATCAAACTCTTCTAACTTAGGCTCATAAACCTGATCCTCTAGTGGCTCGTCAACTATACCTTCATGCTCTTCCAAAATTAGGGCTCGGCTAGGACATTTAGAGGCAATGTGACCAAAACCCTTACAGTTGAAGCATTGCAAACGAGAGGTTGTTCTTGAAACCTCAGAACCTCTACCTTTACTGTCCGATGTAGGGGTAGTATTTGAAGGAGGAGGTCCAAGAATAGACTTAGTGGATGGAGTGGATGCAGAAGAGGTTGCAGTGAGGGAGTCACTACGATTTCTGTACGGTGTCCTAGTCACTAACTCGTAATCCCGAACAAAAGAGTAGGCATGGTCAAGAGTGGTGACACCTCTAAGAACAAGCTCACATCTAAGATCATCCCGTAGGCCTTGCCTAAACCTACTCAAGGTCATGACTTCATCCTCAACGACCTGACATCTCATTCGAAACTCGTCAAACTGAGCAACGTATTGGGTCACAAGCCGACTGCCTTGTGTAAGTGCGTGCCATTGATCCAACAAATTGCCCCTGTAAGATTGAGGTAAATATTTTTCTTGAAGGCGACGCTTCATTTCATCCCAACTCCTAACAGGGGGAACATGACGCCTCTCTAGGAGGTCCTCAACACTTTCCCAAAACAGTTAAGCTGTGCCAGTTAATTTCAAACTGGCAAATTGTACCCTCCGATATTCAGGGACCCCATACCAGGCAAAGAAGTGATCCATATCTCTAATCCATTGATTGAATACACTAGGATCTAGACAATCATCAAATGTAGGGGCATCTAACTTAATATTTCGAAAGAGGCGCTCCTCGTGGCGAGGGGGAGATAGTGTACCATGACGGTGATTTCCCGCTCACGTCCACGAGCTTGATTTTCCTCCCTACGATCATGTCTAGCATGGTGTCGACCACCTTGTGGACGACGATGAGGTCTATTAATGGAAGCGTTAGAGTTTTTAGCTTCAATTGAGTATTGAGTCAGGTCACACCCTAGCAGTTAGGGCTCTATTCTCCTCACGAGTAGCGGCTAACTCAGTTTGGACAGTCGTTAATTGATTTTGTAATTGTACCAACTGTCGGGTGATAGCTTCAATGTGGGAAGGGTCCATGGCAAGGGTACTAGCACTAGATGCAGTAACACGACCACTACGCAATTGCATACATAGTAACACTAGCTACGTGAGGTGCACTATAGAGATCAATAAATAACAAGTGCCAAAAGTAGATTCGCAATTTGAAATTTTATTATTATTATTTGTTTGTTAAAATGGGATTACGTAAAGTCCGATTCTTAGCAAGCTAATAATACTAATGCGAATAAAATAAAATAAACAAAGGTGCAAGTGATAGGCCTAGTCACGTGGGGTAAATGGGTGAACAATGAGAGTTAGTTCACGGATGCCAATCAAATAGGTTTAAGGCTCAAATTAGCAAATAATAACAACACTAACATTGTAACTTATGCGATTTTAAAATGAAGCAACCGTATAAACAAAAGATAGATAGGAACAACAACTCCCTGTAGTTCGATTGTAGCGCCCAGTATTCCAATTGGGTTGAACAGCCAATGTGTGGTGCTCCAGGTATGTCTCTGTTCTATCCTTCACTTCAGGTGTTTATGCTTCAGTAAGTACTCCCGTTAAATTGTAACCTATATTGTTGTAGCTCTGGTCTTGCTGTGATTGAAAACTCCAAGGTTGCTGATAGATGCTGGCTTCTGGAGGTTGTGACCTGCATGGGCCACCAATAGCTTTTACCTGTAGACTAAGGTCCGGGTGGCCAATAATGTAGCAACTTGTGGAAGGTAGTGTAAGATATATTGGTATGTGTATGGTTTTGGCTTGATGTATGTGAATGGCAGCTAGGGCGAGAAGAAATAGAGAGTGTTGGAACCCAGCAGGTAGCGACTATGGAGAAAGAAAAAGGCAATTGATGGACGGAGATGGCGACTCACGGGCAATGGCGAACTGGACCAGAGAAGGTCGACTACAATGACAACAAGAATAGGCTGTAATTGCAGAAGCGGCAATATATGGCTGCTTTGATGGGAAGGGTCGGAGGGATGGTAGTGCAGGAATGGAGCTGCAGCAACGGTTGCAGACAGGCAGGTCGTGTATATGGAGTGAAGGTCGGAGTTTGCCATGAGTGAACGTCTGTGTCAGCGGTTCGAATTGAGTTTTAGTGGGCGAAGCCGATTATGTTGGTAGTTGACGCGGTCGAGTGCGGTAGAAGCGGGCTGATTGGGTTATTGGTCGCTGGAGATAGAGCCAGAACGACAGGGGGGTACTGAACGGAATATGGGTTGGTGGACGTGAGAAGCAGATCGAGTTCAGATGACGGGTAGGGTTGAATATAGGTTTAAATAGTTAAGCAATCCTAACAAGCTTGGACGTGAGCCCATACAATTCCAAATCTTAAGTAATAGTCCAAAAGATAAATAAAGCATAACTAAAGCGTAAATAAAATAAGTAACGTCCGATGTCCTCATCAGTACTTGCTAGCAAGGCATTTAATCTTGATAAAACGCCAAAAAAATTCTCTCATAAATTTTACGTTCAAAAGTCATGTTAAAGTTGACTACAAAATATTCTTTTCTCAGTTTTTTCATAACATCTTTCATTTGAGTTTTGCTAATTGAGATCCGATGAGAGAACTTTATATCTCATTTAGGACCCTTTACAAGAAGAGATTAACTAATCAAAGTGTTGCTGTAATGTTACCTATTTGAAAACTCAAGGACTTGAGCGTGACATTTCTATATGAACTTCTGTGAATGCAATTTAGTCATAAAAGAGAGAGAGAGTTGGATGCGCTTGTCGAGGGATACATCGAATAAAGAGAAAAACATTAGCCAAGATATAAAGGTTTGGCTATTCTTCTTAATAAGGTTGGCTTTTTAAGATGAAACCCCAACTCTTGATAGTACTAATTTGGTGGTAAAGATTTTTCCACCCAGAAGTAGAAATTATGGATGTAAGATGTGCATTGAGTGCACCACATGCCTGGGGTGCAAATAAATAAAATTGTCTTGTGCAGTGGAAATTAAACGGATGCTGCAGGCTAGGCTGTACATTTTGCTTTGAGTCTCTTTCATTTCTATTACTCCCTCATGTAATTTTTAATATGTGAGCTGCCAAAACTTTCTGTGGTCAGATTTTTATCGAATCATCTCCCTAAAAATTAATAAGCTAAGCTAATGAGCAGGCCTCTGTATTTCTGAGCTACATTCAATGCAAGATTGAAGCTATTTGAATGGAATGAGACATTCAATACCTCTTTTTGAGTTGAAAATTCATGCGCGTTAAGTTTTTATATTTGTATTGTTTTGTGTTTAAAGTTTTTGATTATTTTTTTAATATGTTAATTTATCTATGTGCAAAACTTTACAGAATGCCAAGTGGGAAAAGCTTGATCCTTTACTCAATTGGGTTGAGTCAGAATTTGATTTTTAGCCTATTGTATATTCCAGGTTTTTTGGTCGCAAACAAGAAGGTCTGGTTGATGCCATTGAGAACCTTCTTAAAAAGACAGATGATTGTGAGTTGGCGGCAATTGATGCAATTGCTGCTTCTGCGCATTCTTTAGTCATTGAACTTGGAATATTTCGTGGTCGATTGGACATAGAGCAGGCCATTGAGTTGATCAGACTGGAGGAAGATTTACAGGTTCTTGATCCTGTTAAATTCTTCCCCTTTAACTTCATAAAAACACATAAAATGAGTATTATTTAAACTATAAATTTGTTATTCCCTTGCAGGTCGACCGATGGGGTTTAGTTGAAGGTGGCCATGATGTTGATATTGCTGATCTTAGAGTACAAATTTCAGCTGCAACTGTGTTTCTTGGACTTTCAAGGACCCATTAGTTATTGCTTATTTTTTCTTCAACTTTGATTAGTTATAACCTGAGAATGAGCTTTCCCATTTTGCTCATTGCAATACTTCCCGTTTGTTTGTGTATCTTTCCAATGCACTTAGCACAGGTATTTGGCATATATTGTAGTAGTTTTACCGATTTGAATTTATGTATCAACCAGTGTATGTTTCAAATGCACTGTAGTTTTGATGAAGTTCCCAGATTAAGTCACGAATCACGTAATAAATTTCACAACGAAGATCCATCACAAGATATATTTTCAAATTCCAACGAATGATATGTTGTACACAAGCAATTAAGCAAAGCAAAACAATCCAACGAGATCCAGCTCTGGCCGCAGTGGCAGGGAAGCGAAACTGACATTTGGAATTGGGCTTTGGGTTATGGTATGAACTTTGAAGAATGAAGCGTGGTGGCGGACCGACGATCTGAGCAGTCAACGATTCAGCAGCAAAAGGGTTAGGGATGGGTTTTACAAAAGGATTTACCAAGTGGGTTCTTTAAAGGGATTTTGCAGAGGTTTTGTAACTGGCAATGGGAGCGTCTAAATGCCTAAATCGGAATTTGCCACAGGTTCTTCAAACGGATTTTGCAAATTGCAGAGGTTTTGCAGATGGGCGTAGGAGTGATGCAAATATAATTACATACAAAATATTGATTATTTATTTATTTTAAATCTAACTTCTTGATTTAAAAAGAAACAAACAAACAAATTAATTTTAAGTTGGTGGGTCACGTGACCCACCAAGACCCACAGTAGGTCCACCCTCGAGTAGCATTGTCCCTTATGGTAACTCGTATCCACAAATAGGCAAAAATCACTTGAACAACTCCCTAAACAACCAGGAGGTAGTGTTGCAGCCCCCTATTGCCTACACGCCTACGGGGTTTTCAAATAGCACAGCCCCCACAAATAATATAGCTTTGCAAATTCAGATCTTGTCAAAAATAATGGATGGTGCTTTTGCTCAAACCACCTACAAACTTCAAGGAAATGCAAAATTGATATCGTTATTGTAGCTGGATGCTATAAGTGTATGCTTGGTTAAGTTTTTAAATGTTTATAAGTTAGAGGTTTTTAAATAGTGTGAAAATGTGAATACTGAATAAGTAGCGAGTTATTTCAATTAATATTTAAAGTTTAACCAAAATGTGCACTCGATAATTGATATTCTCCTCCTCTTAGACATGGGAAAGCAGCCACTATGTATCTTTTGTTACACCTCTGTGACTAGATTTTGTACATTATCGTTCTTTTTGTGTACCAAAAAATAAAAAGAGAAAAGGATAAAGGGATAATTGAACAACATATACTGCCTCAAGTTATAATTTCATTGCCTTGGACCAATAGTACCTCCCATTATCACTTGAATCATAGTTTTAAAACTCGAGGTCACTAACTAAGTCAAAGCACTTGGTTGATGGGTTAGTAGTTTAACTAGCGTGTTAGTGGTTCAACTATATATATATATATAGTTAAATCATAAATATTAATTTAAAATCTCATTGAACTTTGTCACTCATTTTTCTTTCTTCTTTTTAATCATATATTCTCCAATTAAATAATGTTATACGTAAATTCAAAATTTTTTCTTCTTTTTTAACCACTCATTTTCCAATAAAATACCATTCCGAAAATTATCATCTTGAATAATGGGGGCCAAACGAGGTGTTCACCTCAAGATTTGCATAGGCACACTGCAACAAAAAGAATTTGACAAATCCTTATTATCAGAAAAATTAAATAATTTGCTTATTATGACAATAAGTGACTAACTAAACTACAACTATACCAACAAGATTATCCAGGAAAATACTTTCAAATGAGCAAATAGAAAACATAAAAATATACACTCTATTCTAAATGCTTTAAAACATAGCCCAACTAAATATTTATAAAAGAGTCCGGCGAATTAGAATGAAACCACTACAATTAACTGTAAAAATATAGAATCTAAGTTAAAAACAAATAATAAATTGAATGGCAAGACCAGAAAATTGAGACCCAAAAACATTAAAAAATAAATAAAAATTGTTCAGATAAAAATTTAAGGGAATCCAACACAAATTCAAATAAAACAACAAAACTATAAAGAAATATAGCAAACAATTACCAAAAAATAAATTGGGTTAATTGGCCTGGAAATTGAGCCAAAATTCAAGAAAATTATTGGTAGAAGGAAAAGAAATATGATGAGTTTGAATAAAAATCTAGATTTAATTGTCTACTCAATTATGATGAGTGATTGATAAATATGGTTCACAATAGTTGTTCAGCATTTCCATCAATTTGAGAAGTTTACTTTCTCAATCGTTATGATTAATGGATAATTGGGCATAACTTAATTAATTAATTGAGATGAATAATCGTCTAATTGGGCATTAAGTTTAATTGAGTTGAATTTATTATGGATGTTTGATAAGTGCATTTTACACACTTATTTAGGTCATAAAACATGGATAATTATTGGTAAATAAGTTGAAATATGGCTTAATTCTATATAAATTATGTTTTACAGGATAACATTGATGAATATGGTAGAATTTAAGAAAAACGAGCGAACAAAGGCAAGAATGGAAGAAAATCATAGTTCACGGACCAAAGTGCAAATAGCCGAATGATGACCTCGGAAGAATAAATGAAGATGTAAAAGAGTCAAATACCAATTCAACAAAGAAATAAAGTATTGGAATAAGAAGAAGTGTTAAGAAACGAGAAAACTGAGTTCAGGGACCAAAAATGTAAAAAATGAATTTTCACTTGAACTATGCTATAGCATAGTTATATTCTCCATGCAGTTGCATGACATGACTTAGGGAGTTCGAGGGCTAAATTTCATTGAATTATGCCATAGCATGCAATTGTACTATATCATAGCATAGTACATTTAAGGAGGAAAAATTATGGTTTCCATGTGTGACTCAAACACTTATGGAAACATGATGGTACGTCTGATAAAGACCTAAGACCGTCCATAAGCAGTTTACCACGCATTACAACACGTTCTAATAGGTTTTAGAGCATAGAAGGAAGCAAGAAACACGAATATCGATTCCAACACTGGAATATTTAATTCAAGATTTAATTGGATGATATCGATTGAAGTATTCTTTTCTTTTCATCTTCCTAACATGCTAGACTAGATTTCTTTGTACTAGGAGAACGATAAACTGTGTAATATGAGTTTTTAATCTTTAGTTTTACATATTTGATATGGAAAACACGTTTTTTTTTAAATTAAATGATATATATGAATTTATTTTATCTACAATTATTGTGTACGGTAGTTGTGTGAATATAGTGGTTTATTTTATGCATTCAAAATAAAGAAAATAAGCTCGACATAGTGTAAGTCATCATAGGGTTCGATATGGGATAGAAATATATCGATATACTCTATGTGAATCTTTAAGTGTTCATAAAAATTCATGCATACTTGTATATTCGCATCCGTCATAGAAAATATAGTCAGATCATATATGAGATTATGTTTAACACTACTCGAGAGATATTGTTGAATAAAATACGAGGATTCTTTAAAATTCAACTGTGTTATCAATGTGTAGAACTAAAGTTAAAAATGATTATTACATGACAATTCGATCCTAGTGCATTTGTCATTCGTTAGAACATATCAACTTTCATTTAGCATAATTTACGTTTAACTTAGTTAATTCACTCATAATTTCATAAATAGATTATTTTTGTGTCACAAACACACACATGACGTTATTATTGTTTTGGTTAAGATTGCAATAATTAAAATTGAATTAAATCAATCTCCGTAGGACGATACTTGAACTCGAATCCACTTTATTACTTGTTAATGAATTGTACACGTGTGGTGTATTTAATTCGAAAGATATTTTCATGAACAATGTTTATTTTAGTTGAGATGTTTTTATTCTTAATTTGATTAATTTGACTTCCTTATCACTCAGTCTATTAGCTACCAATCTCTTTAGAACATATTTCACTCGAAACATTCTTGTTATTACTTGAACTTATATTCCCCACAAAAAAGGACCTTGCTTAATAGCTCTAAATAAATCAAATATGTGCATTAAGATACGGAAACTTCTTATTCCATAATAACAAAAGTACTTTTTCACTCTTTATTCTCTATAAAAGATTTAACAGTTTGAAATGGTTTGTAAAAATTGAAACTTAAAGCAAATCACTTTGAAAATGTTTGGTTTGATAAAAATCAAAATATCTATAGGTTCACATGGACTCAATTAATTAACAATTTCGAAAAAGCAGTTTAGATTCGATTTGTGGTTTGATGATTTCGTTGTTCAACCCTGATATAAGTAACAGATTTTGACGAGAAGAAATGTCCATCTGCTAAATCAATACCTTGTATTTTTGTACATAATAGGTCTATTTTTATTAATTTACCTAACATAAAACACTTGTCAACAAATTTATCTAATCTTATCGCGTCACATGATTATCTCAACCACAACTTAGTTGCACTAACATTGTGAAGTTTTAAGTTTAAAAGCATATATAAATGTGTAAAAATTGTGTTTTGTGTTTTGTGTTAGGAGGTTATCGATGTAGCTTGGTTCTCATCAACAAATAGTGTTATAGGTAGGCTCTCTCTTCTTTCCAGCGTCGACAACATTTGCCCTTTGGCTTGTAAGCTGGCGAGGCTTGCTTTTTGGTTGGTATGCTAGAAATATTGCATGTTGCTCTAATACCTGCAACGAGGGGCAAGGTCAAGTTCCCCATTCCCCATTCGATCTGAAAATTAGTACTTGAAATGAATCAAATGATAAATTCTGGAGAAAATCTACAGAAAAGGAATAAGTTCGAAAAATCTGGATCTAATCTTAGGTTCTTTTGGGACCGGGGGGGGGGGGGGGGTTAAAAGGAAAAAA
>NW_019256967.1:192149-222495 GCF_002742605.1 Olea europaea var. sylvestris
GTTAGGGGGGGGGGGGGGGGGGGGGGGGTTATATAGCCAAATCAATTAATCTACTTATACAAAGTATGTTAACAAATTTTGTTGACAAAATCAATGTTGGCAAGATCTAGACCGTTAATCTATTTTGAATTCAAAAACTGTTTTTGAAATGAGTAATAAAGATGTTGCCAACTCATACTTGTCAACCTACTTTGTCATCCTCCTTTGTAGATGTAGCACCACTCTAGGCAAATACCTTGGATGCATGATGAAAGATCCACGAATGTTGATGGGACACTTTTCGTAAGATTTGAGAGTTTTCGGAAGGACATGAGGCGGAACGTGATAGGCTCGTCGATAAGTGAATGAAAGAGGAACACTTGTCATGAATTTGGTAGCTGTGAAATGTGGTAGATTTGATCCTAAATGAAAAATCCACATGAGATCGCCCTTAAGACACTATAGAGTTGAGCTTCGTCAGACGTTCTTCTAAAAGAGAAGATTGCATACAATTACTGGAGCTTGGTATGAGATTCCTTCGAGATCATCCAAGATGCTTGAGCTTTAACATGAAGGCTCGAGCTTGATAAGAGTTTTCAAACTCAAGTGGAGTCTTCAATCGAGACAGGTCCAGGATGTAGGTGTTCGAAATCGATATGCGTATGTGGTCTATGGGGCCCACAAGACAGTCGAAGAACCAATTTCTTTGTCAAAATGAGTTTTATCGTTGGGTTCATTAATCTGGGTCGGTTGTAAAATCAACTTGAGAAAGTAAAATCAAGGATCAAAATGCACCCTTTTTCTGTGTTGGGGACTCAGTTGTCAAAAACTTATAAATGGGGACCCAAATGCTACCTGGAGTCAATGTTTAGGGATCCAACTGTGAATTTCCCTTTTTCAAACTACTGTAAAAACCTAACGAAGATAATTACTCAGCCTCTATCCTGTGTGGCTGTGTCAAACACCAGACTTAATTTATCCCCAAATCCGCCTTAGCTTATTTGTTGTTCCATATTGTTTACACTCAATCTGGTAAAAAAGTAGCATTTTTTTCACGAATTTTGTTTTTATTCTCAAGAATTATTGTTATTATCATTATTAAATTCTTTACATAATTTTGTTCCAGTTCGTTTTTCAGGCTTGAAAGCAAACTTCATTATTGCAGACTTGCAGTTGCTGATTGTTTTGAAATACCAATTAGGTACTAATTCATTCTTCTTGCTAGTTTAGAGCTTAAACGAAGAAAAATATACTTAATTGTATAATTTGTATGTTATTGAGCGCGTAGGCGTATCAGAAATTTTGCAGCCTTTCAATCTTCTTATTATAGGTTGTGTCAATTTCAGTTTTCAGTTCATCATTTTGATTTTTCAAAATTCAAGCCGCATACACTGTATATTATAAATGCCATTCGCAGTTATATTCTTTAGCTTCTATCTCCATCTAACTTCTTACAGCATCTCCAAAAACTCTCTATTTATAAAGAGCATCTTATCTTATGCATAATAGGAAGCATTTATAAATTTAGGGAGTAATTTTTTTTTGTACACTCAAACCAGCTTTCTATTTTGATTCTTTATTTTGTTTTTTCCAATGAACATTTAATAATTTCTCCACATATTTTATTTGAATATAATTTTTTTATATACTAATGACCAATTAATTCAAATATAATTTGAAAAAATTAAATTGTAGAGTATTGAAATTTATAATGTATTAAATGCGATTATTGTACATTAAGAATGGAGAGTGGGTTTGGCTCTTTAAATTTGGAGAGTCAAACACACTCTCTAATTTAAAAAGTTAAAATGGAGTCTATTGGAGCTCATTTTTAAGCATTGACTCTCTAAAATAGAAAGTATATATTTAAAGTTTCTTGGAGATGCTCTTAGTTCTTTTTTGATAGTGGGTTGTACAAGTGCAATTTGTTGGTTCCAAATCTTTTCAAACTTATTGGATACCGTGTTGCAATTTTAACAACACTTTCTAGTCTCTTTAGATTCTTGATTCCAGGGAACATGTTTATAAACACTTTCTAAAAGTCAAATCACATTTTTCCCACATATTTCGTGCGACCCATGAGTACCATTAGTTTCTATCTACTTATTAACATATTGATCTATAAACACGTGCCAAATCGCATAGTAACTAAATCGTATGTAGGGCTTAAATTCTCCAGATTAGCTTATAGAAGTTGGAAGACATGGACATGGAGGCAACTAAATCATCGGTCCAGAGTGAAAGGATAAACAAGTAAACTGATATCTATTATTCGTCTTAGATTCGTTAAATTCAGATTCTTTTTCTCCTTTTTTTTACATGAATTATATTTTTTGTTCAGAGAATCTCCGCAATTGGTTGCTGTGTTAAAAGAAATGAAGGAAGGCTTGGATACTGTGAGGATTAAAGTTCAGGCTTTGACAGCTAAGGTATTATGTTCTGTAGAACCTATTCGTAAGGCCAATGAAATTTTCTGTGTGTAAAAAATGCAAGCTATTTTCTCAACATGCTCTTGGATAAAGCTCAGCTTTGGAACATTTATCTTTAAAATGGATTTAATTAGTTCATACTTGATCTAGTGAATGGAAATAGTGCTAGAATCAAGGTGAGAATTTATAAATTCGCAACAGTAAAATATGGGATCAGACTGCAATGGTAAAGCTGCTATGTGCATTTTTTTTTTTTTTTGTTTGTCTGTTGATCAGACTGCTTTTTTATCTCCCCTGCCGTTTGTATTGCTCGTTTTGCTGGATGCTAAATTACTGATAGCTTGGGCTTTGGAATATATAGAAATTAGATTGACTGAAACTCACATCATTGAACAATCATTCTTGAGATGCTCGCCACAAGTTAGCACTCTATTTCACTTTGACCAATGGAAGGGCTGTCACCTTTTGTCACACTCTTCATTAGTCTTGGACCCCCTGGATCTTTACCTTTTCTTCAGTGGGACCTGCGGGAGAGTGGGGAGGAGAAGAGCTAGAGGATATTTACATTCTGTATTTTGTATAAAAGAGGGCTTTTCAATGGACTTATGAGGAAACGATTCTCCCTTCCCTCTAGGTTGGAAGTTTCTAATCCTTTTCCATTCTGTTTGTATTTTGCTCAATTTGCTCTAAAACTTGGAGTTAACTGCTTAATTTCTAGGTAGAAGAGTGGCATAATAAAATGAGTTATTCCTCTCCTTATAGTTGCAATTGGCTTGAGAAAACATCAAGAAAAATATTTATTTTCAGCTGTGAAATATAGGAGGCGATGCCTTCTTCTTTATTTCATTCTGAATCGAGTTGACCGTGTAACTTATGATTTGAAGTCCTATAATCCATGAATATTGACATTTTATTACTTAATCATCGACTTCTTTAAGTGTCATTGCACAATGTTAATTTTAATAAAACTTTCAGGTTGAAATCGTGACCTCATTCGTACTTATTAAATTTTAAAAGCAACAAGTGACAAGGATTTAATCTTCCGTCTTCTGTCTGCAGGTGAAAGCAGAAAATTTCCACACCTCAGATGGAATAAGTTATCTTGAAGCCAAACATCTACTGCTGCTGAATTACTGTCAGTCCCTTGTCTACTATTTACTTCGCAAGGCAAAAGGGTTATCAATTCAAGGACATCCTGTAGTACAGAGCCTTGTTGAGATAAGATTATACTTAGAGAAGGTATATCCCTGTGCAACCTCCGCCTCTCCCCTGCCCCCACCCTGAAATAGGACAAACAGACAATTACTCCACACACCCGCACCCCCAAGCTCAACAAGAGGAAAGAAAATTACTGAACGAAACACCTGGCTGGTGTAACCAAGTTTGCCTGCATGTGCGCAGTCTTTCCCTTATAGCAATTTCTTACTCAGTGAAAAATAAGTAGAAGATGGATAAGAATTGTTGCTTCCCATATTTTTTGGTGGATGTTCATTTTTTTCATTACCTAGTGTTGCATATTCACCCTATTAACAAAATTCTTTTGTCACCTGGTCCCATGCAGATTCGCCCTATTGACAAAAAACTTCAGTACCAAATTCAAAAGCTAATGAAAGTTACAACAAACCCAGAGAAAAAATCAGGTTCGACTGAGAAAGAAGCTGATACAAATCAGAAGACTGAGGACTTATTGAAATATCGTCCAAATCCAGACTTGCTCGTTAACAAAATTAATACTACTTCGGAGGCAAGTCTGTTATACAGCAAAAGATTTTTTTTGGGGTTATAATACAATGCTGGAAAGGAAACTGATTATAGTGATTAGTTATTTTGTGATCAGAGTGAAATAATAAGTTCCAATTTTAAATGTTGCTTGCATATTATCTGCTCGAGTTTGTTCCTTCACTGTATGCAAAAAGACTTGATGAAAGTTTTTATCAACTGCAAATTTTTATTTTTTTCCTCAAATGTCATGTTTACAGGATGGTGATGGTGTGTATCGGCCACCAAAATTGGCCCCTGCTGCTATGGAGGAAGATAAGATGTCAAGAGAGGAGAGAAATGCTTTGAGAAAAGAGAGAGAAAATATGCGACAAGCGAAGCAGAGTGCTTATGTAAGAGAATTGATGAATGATCTGGAAGGCAGACCTGAAGAGGTTCGTAGATTTAGCAATTTGTCAGATATACAGTATTAAATGATCATCTCTTAATTCTGATTATTTGCTTGATCATGGAAAAAATACAGATAACAGAGTCTGTAGGACCTGAAAGTAGAGAACTGACAAAGTATATGGAAAAGATGGAAGAACGTGCTCGACAAGAGGAGGAACATTTCACACGTGCTCCTCTTACAAAATCAGAGAAAAAGACAATGAAACATTTGAAGAAGTCTAGAAATGGGTAAGCTCAATGGCGCATTATAGGCCATTTTATTTTTTTATTGTCCATGAAGAAATATATTGAATGAGTTATTTTGTAATATGCTATATTTATTTTTCATTTGTGCTACCTGCTAGCTGACTTATGGCTGCTCTTCACACATTATTTCAGGTTACTTGGCCTGACAGAAAGTTTCTATGATGAGATTAAAAGTTTACCATTAGGTGACAACTTTAACAAGGAATCGACCACCTTCGATGTTGGCAGCAGTGGAGATAGAAAATTGAAGAAACGCAAGGTATGTACTAAAATTAATACATTCTAACTATGTAGTTATTTAAAGTTTTTTTCAAAGCCTGTACTGTGTTATCTTCAACTGTAGCTTCCCTTTGTAGCGAACTAACAGCATGCTTCACTAAGAAATAAAAAAGTTAAAAGTACTTTTTTTGGAAAGTTATTAAAAACTTGCACTTGTAAAAAAGTAAGTTCCCTCTAAAAATATCAGAAAACGTAACTTTTTAGAAAGGACAAAACATGTTTGGCTAAAAAAGTTTCTTTAACTAACTTTTAAGCATAGCCAAACAGGCAACGTACATCTGTTTCCAAATTTGCATGTCTTGGAATTCAATAAAAATATCTCAGGTGAAGGGATTTTGCACGCAACATACTACTGAAGTCATTTAATTTCCCAGCTTGATTGTGGGACACGTCTTATCTACCTTGAAGTTTAATCTTTCTAGTTATAGCCTTGTTGATATTGGGATTTAGAGCCAAGATCCACCATACTAGAGCCATAAGCAGCTGGGCCAATATGGCAACCGTAAATCCTAGGATTCAGTAATCTCTCGACTCTCGTGCACTGTATCATATTATTCTGTGAGATAACTCAGGACTGGGATTCACGCTTTCTTGTTTGGCTAACAATCCTACATATGTACTTGATATATATTTTTGGGTTAGGGATCAAACATGTGATGGTCTAAGATTATTAAGAATTAGCAACAGAAATTTTCATGGGTGATGTGTATGGTTTCCATAATATGTAAATCTGAAATAGTTGAGTTTTGCTGCTGGCTAGTCAGAAGTTCTAATGGGGCTGGCCCTTTAATGTTAGGGAGGCATACTCTGTTTTTTGAGTTGGTATAATTTTAGGGATTGGAAAATGAAAGTGAATTTGTCACTTGTTAAAAATGTAGTCCTATCTGTCCAACAACACTGCTCGTGGTGATTGGCCATTTCTTTGTAAGAGCACGATAAAAGTACGATGGTATTTCTTAATGGTACAAGGGGCAGGACTTGTTAATCACGAGTCAAGGAACTTATGGCTTCGACAAATTTAATTCATTTTGTAATTTATGTGAGAAAGTCTAACCTTGAGTTGAGGAATGAAGCTCCTTATCGTATTTGCGCTCTTCATTGTATCTATTAATCCTTTTTATTATATGGTGTCCTGCAGAAAATATTAATAATTATGTCTCTCTGTTGAGAAAGCAGTCACTTAAAAGTAATTTATGTCTATTTGCAGAGGAAGCATTGAGTGACACGGTCAAGCTCAGGTCAGGCTAATACAAATTACTATAAAAACTAGAGGACGCCATGGTTTCCATGTCTATTCACTGAAGACTTGAGACGTGCTTTTTTTGGCATTGAAATGAAGGCTTTCCCACCCCTTCCAGAGACTTGAATTCAGAAGGGATTGATATTGCCCTCTTTTTTCAACTTAGTTGATGCAAACATTGGCTTACGTGGCCTGAGAATGTTTAGCCCCCTGTTTGATGACCATTATTATGAAAAATAATGTTTTCAATAGTAATTTTTCAGAGAATGTGATTAAAAAGTAGGAAATAGTTTTAAGTAAAAAGTGTGTTTTAAAATAAGACAATGAATTTTGATAGCAAGTCCATCGATAATTTAGGACACCTCCAATTATTTTGCCAACCTCGATTATTTCTCCATTAGCATACCAACTTAATGCTCGTTGAGATTCACTGCTCAACTTGTTGTCCACTCAATTAATTAGCGGCACATCATTTCAAATTATGATGTCATCAATTTGATGAATTAATAGTGCAATTAATGAGGATAAATTTGAAAAAATAACGTGTCAATAATTAATTGGGTGGACAATAAATTGGATAGCAAAAATTGAACAAATTTCAACTGTACTTTATGATGGTCTTGTGTTTGTTTGTGTGATTAAATTATAATTTAAGTCGCAAGTTTATAGAACGTGTGCATAAGTGGATGCTTGTAATTCCTAATAAGTGGATAGTTGTAATTCCTAATGTTTGACCAATTTAGTAATTGAAGATTTGCCAAACATGCAGTTAATTTATATTTTGCCTTTAACTAGTGTTTCAAAACATGTGCCTATGCTATGTTTTTTGATAACCAAATAAAATTATTTTCCTAAAACTGAATTTTTTGGATACGCCCAAGGTTGATAAAGACTTGCAGGAGCGTAGCCACTCGAACACATGAGAGAAGCGAACCCAAAAGCAAAGTCCAATAACGAGAAGCCTATGTTTGGTCCTCATTTTTCAAAACTCATTTTCAATCACATTCTACCATAAAATAATTTTACACGTAAACTGTAAACCTTCCTTTTTTAACCACATTCTTCAAAAACTAAATATTCCAAAATATATTTTCTTACCAAAATGGGGTTCAAACAAGGGCTAAATTTATTACAATATTATATAGATCACATAGGGTGTAATGAGTTTGGATAGTGAATATGATATAAACCATACAAACTGAATAAACAGTATAGCTATAAACTCAAAGAGTGGATATCTTCAGGGGAAAATTCGTTAATTGATTCAGTCTGTAGTAAGGGAATCATAGTGCAATACACAAAATTGTGGTCTCATTATTGAACTTCAAAATGCGTTAGGTATCAGCGATCAAATAATCCCATCACAAAAATACCCATTAGACCACGCAAGAAAGCACGTAGACAGAATAAAGAATGAACTGCAGAGTCCAATTGACCTCAAGTACTGGAAGTCCTTGTTACAAAATCTTAGTCTTGCTTGAGAGGCCACGATATGTTGTAAAGGACGAGCCCAACCATGAGAATCACACTGCCCAAGACAAAATAGGGGCTCAAGATTGCACCTTCCGGGAGATATGACAATGGAAGGGAAAGGATATAAATCGAAATAGGCACTACAAGAGAATGTAATCGTTGTTAGAAGGGCTTCATGATAAGGTACATCTCTCTCTCTCTAAACAAATGTCCAATGATGAAGAGTACCTGATGACATCACAGCAAGAGAAGAAACGATAGCAGATGAATATTTTAAAAGATTGAGTACGGATATGTTGAAAACTATATTGACAATTATGTAAAGGAGGGATAGAATTGGGGCTCCATCACAGCCTGAAAAAACCGAACAAAGTGATTAGTTACCAAAATGGAAGGGCACTGATGATAAAAACGAAAGAGCTGATATACAGCCTTTTCAAATACAAGTCTCTATATTTTATCTAATAGAATATCAAGGTAAAATCCGAAATAAAAATGATGAGATCATTTTTGTCACTTGAAAAAGGTACAGAAACAGTTGCAATTTAGCAACATTGTTCATTACTCTGAAGTACATGTTAAACTTCAATGCAGCAATTGATGCCAATGTGTTCGGTAGTAGTTTCTATCTCTACTTCTATAAGCAAACTGTCAAGGGTCTTCCAGTTTTGGTCTTTAACAACTTCTCACCGTCATAAATTTAAGGAAGCAAGCATTTATGTGTCAATTTCTCAGTCTCAACATATTTATCATAATTTCTGCTGCATTCCAATTTCTCCCATCAACTCCAAACTCACTGCATAATGTAAGTAATTAATCATTTTATGAAACCTCTAAGTGCAAAAACTACCTAACTATAAAATGAACACGATAAAAAAAAATTGCAAGGTTAACAATTTTTCGCAAAGCATAGAGTAGGCTTGCAGAAGCTCTTCCTGTTCAGAGTTCAACTGACAAGAACATAGGCATTGATGGTCAGAAAAAGGTTGATTACAAGGTTTTACCTGTGGTGTTGGTTCCAACATTGAAGAAGCAAGCGGCGCCACTTTTCAAGTATGAGGGGAGTTCAGTTAATGGTATGCCTTTCAAATTTGACAATAATGGAAGAAAGAGGAGCACAAAAAGAGCCTGCAAGGGGAAAGGCACGTCAATTATTGAAATCAGAAGTATGGTTCAATGTATACGAGTCAATAGAACAATTTAATAATTGACATAAAACTATTTACCATTTATTATAAATCGAATTTAGAGTATCTTAGTACTCAAATAAACCCACCAAAAAATTGTTCTAGACAGGCTTCGGGTTTGGGTGCATCAAGCATCACGAAGCAGTACTTACAAGATCTACCTTCTTTCATATAGTTTTAAGGTCAGAGTCCTCACCTCTTAGGATCGATGCAGTGCTATGTTTTTCATAAAAAGCTCTTTTTGAGATGACAACAGGGGTCATTCTGGGTTTTTTCTAATTAGGGAAATATTATTTCATGCTTTACATTTTAATTTGTTTCTCCAAGTTAAGGCTGCTTACAATTAAAGGCTTAAAAAAAATATAGAATCCTTCGAAAAAGAATCTTCCATCCAGTTCCACTAGACTCTAATGCAATCAGATACTTTGATCCAATTCAATCAACAGTCAAACCAGCACGTTTTAATTGGAAATTATTTACTTGATCAATTTAAGTTATTTATTTATTGTTAAAGATATTTTAGGTTCAATGTTAATTTAGGGGTTTTATTTTATTGGACTTTAATTCGTTTAGATAAGTTTTCTAGAGTTTTTATTGATTTAGAAGATTAAGTTAGGATGTCTCATTTTCTAGACGAAGCTAGAATTAGGGGTGATTGTGACGTATTTTCAGAGTAGAATTTCCTCTCAAAGACCTTTCTGTCTCATAATTAGTCTCCAGAGAGAAGAACCATAGAGATCAATCACCTCATACATAACATAGGACAACGGCATTACACGAGAAGCTGTTATTTTCAACCACCATCCTTATTAAAATTTTAAATTTTAAAAAAGTACTATATTGATCCACATCACATTCCAACATTACTCTTATAGAATTCATTCATTTAAACATTATATATTCATTCATTCAACTTATTACTAATTTTTAAGCAAATGATTGGACTTCAATTTCGTTTCTATAATTTTGTTTTGATCAAGTATTTTCGTTCAAATCCATAATCAAGCATTCACAATTAATGAATTAAGTTATATCAGTCTATTAAAGTCATGCTAATATTTGTATTCATTAATATGAAGTTCAAAAGTTGGATGCAATGAGTTAATTAAAAATAAATGAAATTTAGTGACCCACTTAATTAGGACTTAAATTTCGTAATTCAAAAATTGTTGATATGAAACAAAGTCATTTTTTATTGATGATTGGCTCACTCATCTTGTTTGACCCATGAAATTTCAAGACACGTACTTTCTACTGTGTACTTTTTCCTTGAAAATAAGAGAAGTATCAAAAAAATATTTAGCATTTAGAAAACATTATGCATTGATCACAATTTTACTATGGCTTCAAAGATGTGTTGATGTATCTAACATTAAAGCATAGTGTCCAATACAGCCATTGACATAAATTCAAAAATAAAAGATAGTCCTTACTTTTTCAAAGTCTTCTTCATATATTACTATGTCTGTATTGTTCTAATATTGTTTCTTTCATTGTTCGTTTTGACTTTAGTTGAAGATATTTTATAAATATTAGGGTTTTAGTTAACATAATGTCTAAATCTAAAAGAATATAAAAGGTTCAAAAGCATTTAATGAGGAAAAATATTAGTGGATGAATAAAAAGTGATAGATTTTATTTGGTTCTATTCCTGTCTATTTAAGTAAGTTTACATAACGTTAAAATGTAATAGAGAAATTTTTAAAAGTGGATTGATATATAAGAATGGTGGATGAAAATAGCGGCTCCCTTAACTGTTATTTGGTTGATATTGAATAAAAAAAGTGAGAGCTTACTTAAACATTGTCCAGTATTGGATATTCTTAGAAAATCAACTATTCTTTATCACCTAATTCTCGGGTTTCTGCATAATCAACTAGTTTTTGGATCTCTCCGTGTTTTTCTCGCTACAAGCTGCATCAACTATGATGAACTATCATAACATTTATTCTAAAAAAGAATTCATTTAAAGCAGATCGTGTATTCAGTCCAGCCAAAACCATCATTGCAAAATAAAAATATTCTTGTGCGGTAATTGATCATGATATTTACTCTAGTTACTTCGCTGTTATATTGCCAGACACCAGCGAAGTTATGTGTTTACATGCATGGCCAAATAAAAATATTCTTGTGAGGTAATTGATCATTACCTGAAACCTGGATCCAAAGGAATTCACAACAAAGATGTCCAGCAATTTTCCCTGCAAGAATTGCAAAATTTACAAGAACGTGATGGAACAAATGAAGTGAATAAGCAAGCTCAAAAAGATAATGAGAGACAAAATATAATTTTACCACTCACCTTCAGGCGGGGTGTAGCATCAAGTAAAACAGATTCCTACACATGTTCACAGAATTCATATATTATTTTGCTATTAGGAATATTTTAGCACTCTGTCAACAATTGATAGAGTACCTTGACAATAGATGCAACTGCTTGAAAGGCACTTGAAGCTATCATCATTGCCGGCCAGAAAATCCCAACTCCAGATAGCATTTGATCACTATCTGACCCACTGTAGCAAACAAACAAAAAATTTTAGTGTTCAGATACCAAAATGTGTAAGCATCAAACAAGGAGCAAGCATTGGGTACCCATTTTCTTGAGGAATTACATTCCATTGCCAAAGCTTTCATTCTAGTTATCCATAAGAAAAATGGAAATGTAATTGCAGATTAACAGAAGATTACTAGTAATTGTTTGGTTAGAAAGAGAAATATTTGCAGGCATAAAACAACGTATTGGACATAAATACGCCGACCCCTTAGGAATTCTTCAAGCCCTTACAGATGGCACAAAACTATTTTTCAAGAAGAATCGTTTTCCATCTAGAGAGGATACTCGTTTATTCAATATTTGACCATCCATAACAGTCATATCCATTTTACTATATTATTCCATAATTCCTTTTGATTATCACCTTATTCTAGCAAATCTTAAATTGGTTTTTATCAATCGTTGTTTTAAGTCTTGCTTCTGCTGGACTTCTTATGTCAGGATATGGATCAAATAATAAATATGCCTTTTTAGGTGGTTTAAGAGGTGCTGCTCAATAAATTAGTTATGTGTATTATCAATATCTCTAGATGTGATTCGGTGAGACATTCTAGTAAGAAAGTTGTGTGTATGTATATATCTGTGTGTGTGTGTGTGTATTCAGCATTCGGGTTGATGAATTAAGCCAGATAGTTATACGAAAAATTGCACAATTCATTGAGTCTGTATTTTTCTTCAACAAATTGAGAAGTAGTAGAATACACATAAAGGGCTTGTGGCATCTCACTCACATTAGATGAGCCATTAGTGATAATTTTGCGGCATGCCAAATGGAGTCAATTTATTATAATTTTATGGAAAGCATCAATTTTTTATCTTTTGAAGAGAAGAAGGACCTTGCAACTGCCAATACCACGCCAGAAGCTACTAGAAAGCATCCAGCAAGTCTGTTCATAGACTAGCTTCTCCCCAAGAGGAGAATACAAAAAACCAGCTGCCATACCAAAAATGTCTGCAGTAACAATCCAAACAAAGCAACCTTGAGGAAACTATGATTCATTATTTGCTTTGTTTCATAAACCATAACTAGGTAAAAGTTTGATTCTAAAAACACTAAATTAAGTATCAGATAAAGTTCTCAAGGAAATCCACGAGACAAGCCTCACATTGTTCTTCAAAAGCGTCTTTACAGCAACAAATGAATTTGGTCAATCAATAACTGTAGGAGTAGTTAAGATAAACTACCGGGACCGGACTGTAATTAATTCACTATTTCTTCTATTTCTAAACAAAATTCGAAATAAAAGAAAACAGTGTGCTATAAAATGTACGGATACCTGACAGGAGAATATCACTTTAAGAAGGTATAAACTGTCAACCCTAGCAGATTATATAAAGCACACAGATAGAGAGTTAATGGAAGTATGCCAGCTTAAAGCCCATTTTCCTATAATAATCTAAACAGGACATTTAATTTGAACACTACTAGAAATATGGGAAATATTTATCCTTTGGATTGCTAATACAGAAACTTTCCTGAACTCAGTAACTGATAATGAATCTGTGACAGTTGTGAAATCTCTCATTGACTTGGATGGACCTCAATGAATTGTCAACAGGTACTATTTAGTTGGAATGTCAATTATGGCCTCCTATTTGAGGTCAGAAAACAATTTCATTGAATTCAATGCTCAACAAACACCCCTGATGAAAAGGATAGAGACTTAATGAGGAATTGTGTAGCAGAAAGTTTTATCTCAAGGCAACTCAAAAAGAGAAAACTCCAAGTTAACATGCTTCACAAGTATGCTATATATTTGCACCACTGAAATGCTTATGTCAAGTCAGTATATAAGTGTAGTACAATAAACAAAAAATAGTAAAAATAAAAACTTATTCAATGAATGAGATTTCATCTTTTCCAACATTGTGCCATGTTATCACAGATTTAAAGTTTTAAACATTTTGCAAAATAAGCATTACCTGACCTAATATGGGTATAGTTGGTCCAGGAAGCATAGCTGTAGAAGACACAGCAGTCAAACAAATTCTTCTTCTTTTTTACATAATTGACTATTCTTTCACTTCATTCTATTCCAAATGTAGCAGCACACGTGCCGTGCCATCTATTTGATTTGAAGAATACCATAACACTAGAACGAGATAGAATAACAAGGAGCGGAGTGTATAATATAAACTAAAAGGCAAAGTAAACAACGAATTACATCTCGTCCCACTGATGAAGGATAGTTTTTGCCTTGCATATGAAAGTAGAGATAAAAACGAGTAAATCGTACAGTATCTAAACAAGGAAACATACTGAACAACACCTTATATCCTACAAATGGACATGATTTCTGATTTAGCTTTGCAATCTCATTTTAATTATATTGGTCAGGTTCGAATGCCTGAAAGTATAATAGATGATACCTCCTGAATACATCCCAGAAACAACTCCAAGAGCTTCTGAAAACCCAATGATTATAAATGGTGATTTGGGGAGGGCCAGCA
Organism: Olea europaea var. sylvestris; assembly: GCF_002742605.1. Lineage (NCBI taxonomy): Eukaryota > Viridiplantae > Streptophyta > Magnoliopsida > Lamiales > Oleaceae > Olea > Olea europaea. Next base: position 206,160 of record NW_019256967.1, read on the forward strand.
TCTCATCAGTTGCGATGACAGAACAGTATCTCATATGGAGCACAGAAAAATATATGGCTAAGTACCTGGGTATCATAAAAAAACACCATTCGTAAGATTCCATTAATAATCCTTATTAGAAGTCCCTGTGTCTTAAAAGAAATCTTGTAAGACTAGCTACTAAGACAGTGTGCATACTTGATTATATAAAGAAAAAAAGAACATGGTTTAGTTCTAGTAGTAAACCACAAAAGAATACAAGGCCTTGTTCATTTGACTTGGAATGCAACTGTTATGGAAAGTGATCATCATAGGAGACAATCATTGAAAGTCCATTACTTTTAGTGGATTTGTGGGGAATAAGTCACGGGCTCAGGCTGACTGTACTACCCTACACTTCTGTGTGTGGCACCTCATACTTCCAATGTAGTGATATCCTACTCTCAAAGTCCTATATAGGTACTTATGCCGAGCCTGGTGAATATGTCTACAAGTTGATGTTTGGATCTATTAGGGAGAAGTTTGACCACCCCAGCTGAGACTTTGTCACGAACAAAAAGAGAGTCAGTTTCAATGCGTGTGGTACGCTCGTAAAAAATGGGATTGGTTGCAATTTGGATGGCAATATGATTATCACAATAAAGAATTACAGGAGTTGCGACCGGGGCATGGAGATCTTTTAAAAGCTGTGTAATCCAAAGAAGCTCACTGATAGTGGATGCCAGAGCCCTGTATTCCGCTTCAGCTGAAGATCGAGAAATGGTTGGCTGCCTCTTAGATTTCCAAGAGACCATAGAGTCTCCAACAAAGATACAAAAACCAATAGTTGATTTACAAGTGTCAACACACGACCCCCAATCAACATCAGAGAAGGTTCAAATGTTGAAGGATGAGCCACGAGATTTTTGAGATGGAAAGAGAAGACCTGGTCCAGGACTACCTTTCAAGCACCGCAGGAGATGGCAGACAACTTTGAGATGCGGCAGCCTTAGTTTGGACATAAATTGACTCAATTTATGTACCGCAAATGCAATATCAGGCCTAGATAAGGTCAGGTAAATAAGCTTACCAATTAGTCTTCTATAATGGGAAGCATTTGGAAGGAGATCACCATCATGGATGCTAAGGCTTGCCGTTCGCTGGCTTGCAGTCCAAGTATCCTGCTTCTTCAAGCAACTGCAAGGTATATTGCCTCTAGGAAATGACAATCCCTGAAGAGGAACAGGCAATCTCAATACCCAGGAAATATTTCAGACATTCCTGATCTTTAAGCTTGAACTGGGATTGTAAGAAAGGCTTTGACTGATTCAAGAACTTGTAAGTTAGGCCCTGTTAACACGATGTCATCCACATATACAAGGCAGCCACAAAGCTGTCTCCTAACCCTCTAGTAAAGAGAGAATAATCAACTTTAGACTGATGGAAACCATGTCTTACAAGCGCATGGGTGAATTTAGAGTTCCACTGTCAAGAAGCTTGTTTAAGTCCATCCAAGGACTTGTGAAGCTTACAAACCAATTTCTCCCCATGATTGTGTGGCCTGAGGAGATCATAACCCAAGGAAAGGTCCATGTATACTTCTTCAAACAAATCACCATTCAATAAGGCATTATTGATGTCTAGCTGAGCCAAGTGCCATCTATATTGAGCTGCAAGAGCCAGAATAACTTTAACAGTAACACTCTTGGCCACTGGTGAAAAAGAGTTAAAGTAATCCAACCCCTTTTGTTGTGTATAGCCTTTTGCAACGAGGCGTACCTTGTGTCTTTCAAGGGAAGCATCTGATTTAAACTTGCTCTTATAAATCCACCGGCATCCAACACTGTGTTTCCCAAGTGGTAGGGGTACAAGGGGCCAGGTATGATTGGTTTCTAAAGCCTCCAATTCAAGCTTCATGGCATCACGCCAATGAGGGAACTTGACAGTCTAATGAAAATATTGAGGTTCAAGGTGAGGTATGATGTTAAGGATCAGATTTTTGTGAGGATCACACAAATGATCATATGAAAGGAAACAGCCAATGTGAAGTGGTGGGAGATGAGTAGGCTGAGCACAATGTGACATCAAATTGCAATGGTAGTGAAGAAGGTATTTGGGAGGTTTGGACATTCTTGTGGATTTCCTAAGATCATGACATGTGGCTGTAGCTGGTGAGAGGGTAGGCAAAGGGGGCTCAAGGAGTGCTTCAGAAGAATCAGGAGCAGTATGTGTATTAGCGTCATTGAGAACACTCTGCAGCTGGGAACTGATGTTGTCAACTGGGGAAGATATTGCAAGTGAAAATAGGACTAGATCGGGGAATGGATCAAGTATTTGATCAGCCTCTACAACGGTGTGAAAAGGGAAGATCTCTTCGTGAAAAACATCTCTCGAGATTAAGATTTGTTTTGATACTACATCAAGAAGTTTATATCCCTTAACACCAGCTGGATAGCCTATTTATACACACAGCCTAGCTCGAGGTTGGAATTTATCTCTGTGAGCAGCTAATGTGGAGGCAAAACTTAGACAGCCAAATACTCGAAGATGAGAATAAGTAGCTGGACTGCCATATAGAACCTCATACGGTGTTTTATGCTATAAGATGGGGGCTGGAGTTCTGTTGATGAGATATGCCGCTGTCAACACACATTCAGACCAAAAAGAGACAGGAATTCTGGATTGGAAAAACAGAGAACGAGCCACATTCAGCAAATGTTGATGCTTTCGTTCTACAACCGAGTTTTGCTGTGGTCTCTCCACACAACTAAATTGATGTAAAACCCCCTTTTCAGCAAAAAAATCAGTAAAGGACATCTCATATGCATTATCTAATCTAAAGCCTTTTATTTTGGCATTGAATTGAGTGGTGAACATATTAAAGAATCGATATATAGCATTTTTAGCATCATATTTCTGGCGTAGTAAACATATCCAAGTAAATCTTGAACAATCATCAACTAGAGTCAAAAAATATTTATATCCCGAGGGTGATTGAATATGGTATGGCCCGCCATGTATCACAATGCAACAAATCAAATGGCTTGCTAGAAAGTCTGTTATTGGATTCAAAAGATTATCTTGTTTGCTTAGCAATGGGACACACATAACATGGAAGATGTTTATTCAATTTTGACATATCACAAGCTACTTGATTTTTCAAGATATCTAATCGTTTGAAAGACAAATGAGCAAGACGATTGTGCCATATGTGTGCAGACACATTACCAACAAAAACATGTGAAAAGGAGTTAAGATTTCTAGTGTCAAATACGTATAACTCTTGAAGTTTATCACCCTTGCCAATCGTCTTCTTGGTTGAAGCTTCCTGAATAATGAAGTAATCAGGAAAGAAATTCAGGATGAGCTGAGATTCAACAGTTAAGACATCACGCAGCACCAAAGCATTGCTCAACCTGACATCACCAATATACGTGTGTGGTTTGGCAAAATAATACTTGCATCATTGATTGGTCTTAAGATAAAAAACGCATCAGCAATAGAACAAACATGTTTAGTAGCCCCCGAATCAACAATCCAAATGCTTTTATCAGTAAAGATGGGAGTCATTGACATAGAATGACATGTACCTGAGGCAGCACATGAGGTGGTGTGCTTATCATGATCAGTTGCAGTAACAATGGAGCTTGAAGTCAGATTGTTGGATAGCACACTCATTAGCTGTTGATACTGCTCAGGATTCAGATTTTGCATAAAACTCTCCATACCAGAATGCTGATTCATCTGAGTGTTAAGTGAAATCTGATTCACTGGATTGGAGGTGGAGTAGCCTTGGAAATTGTCCTTCGGCCTTGGCTTGTATCCTGGTGGATACCCATGGATTTTGTAACACTTGTCCATCGAATGTCCATGGAATTTGCAATGAGTGCAATAAGGCCTCTCCTTCTTCTTGAGATTTCCATGGGCACCAATTCTATGATTAGATACTGCCCTTACATTGTCAGATTTTAAGGCAAATGCAACAGCACCATATGCATCATTCCCATTGGATTGTGTATTCAGCCTTTTCTGATTTTCCTCCTGTGAAATCAGTGCAAATACCTTATTGATCGGTGGTATGGGATCCATGAGAAGGATCTAACCACGAGCCTGAGAGAAGGTGTCATCCAGCCCCATAAGGAAGGACGTGATGTGCTCCATCTGATAGTATTCATTCAATTTCTTTACACCGCCACATGTGCACTTTCCTTTGGTCGAAAATAGCTCAACTCTTCCCATACAGTCTTCAGTTTGGTGAAGTAAATGCTTACATTGTTTTGATCTTGAGTCAAATTCATCAGATCTTTCTTCAATTGGAAGATCCTTGACCCATTGCTCTGCTAAAATCTCTCCTTCAGGTCATTCCAGATCTCGTGAGCAGTGGATGCATATATAACACTTGCTGAAATGTCCTTCGAAATTGAGTTGAGGATCCACGACATCACCATGTTGTTATACGAAATAATCAAGTCAGGATTCGTATCCTCCGATTTCTTCAATGATCCATCAATGAATGGCAGTTTGTTCTTCACCGAAGGGGCGATCATCATGGCATGACTACATCCTGTAAGTGGCTGAGAAACCAGTAAAAGCCTGGACTGTCCGAATGATGCAGAAAATACGGACTTGACGGTTCATCAATGGCTGATTTGCTCGTGGATGAACGTGATTCAGATGTTTAATCAGATTGTGCTGACTCCATTGCAAAGAGAAATAACGAACAGGAAGGGGGATGAACGAAGGGTGAGCACAGGGAGGGTTTGCTCTGATACCATATTAGAATGTGAGGGAAAATTCTGGAATCTTATTTCATGCAAATGCCGTGACTGTACAAGATATAAATAGGCGCCAAAATGGAGCCAAAATGAAAAGACAATGGCTAAGTGAACACAATTATGTAAAATCTAATAAATCAACAAAATCAAAGTTTTTCACAGAACATACCCAAAAGTGGTTAGTTGAGCTAGAAAGAACGGGTACTCCTTCAAGGGAACTAGGGCAAGTTTATAAAGCACGCGATTCGCAATGGCTAGCGCTACAGTAACTGTAGAACAAGCAATAACAATTAGCTTCTTATTCCCGTTTGAATTAGAAGGTGGAGGTTCATCAGGTGCATGATCATGATTGCCCAATACCAGAATCGTAGACAGCCGTAAATGCTGAAGACGAACTCCACTAATCTTTCCGCTGTAAGTCTTGTGCTGTTTTCTAGGGAAATTTGCGAAAAGATAGAGCTTAAGAGGGGTTTTGGGCGAGATTTATGTTGATCCACTGGTAATTGATTGAGTGCGAAGTGAAGAATAGAATTTGGGAGCAGAGGAAGAAATTGATGCACCTAAAAACTCCATTGCAGATGAAAAGGAAAGTGTGGAAATGGCAGTACTATTATAGACCGCCATTGAAGTCATAAATCAAGGACACCAACCTCATTGCATGACTTTAACGACTCAGCTGCAATGTTGATATTTTTATTTTGAGTAAATGTAGATTAAATGATTATAAATTCACCTATTATTAAATATTACATTAACGTCACTTAGACTTAAATTGTAATTGTATTGGAACTAAATATCATTACTCTTTTATTTTTAGGACTTGGAGAATCACCAAAAAAATAGTTTGATTTAGATTTTTTAAGAATAAATTTTGTGAAAATGGATTTAATTAAAAATGCATAATTAAAAAGTATAAAAGAACTATGAGTCTATATATAAAATTATTTTACTGAAGAAACATATAGTTTAAAATGAATTTTAAAAAATATTTTTCAATTAATAACAAGACAATGAATATATTAGAAAATTAAGAAATCAATTATTCAATATGAAAAATGACATATAATTCATGATATATAATTCGGGACATACAAAAAAAAAAAAGTAAGCATATTTTTATGAAATGAAGGGAGTATGTACCAAACACGAACTAATTCATAGTTTTTTCTACGATGCCTAATTATTAAGCCTCGGCCTACGTGGCAAATTACGCGACCACCAATTGAGCAAAATGTCATGTTGTATATTTGTTCAACAATAATAAGAACCGGTGTGTGGAATGAAATAAAGATGGAATGAAGTGAAAAAACGGAGGCCAAAATATAAACCTATGCGGTCGCATAGGATCCTTCTATGCGACCGCATAGACACCTACAGGGCCTAACGGCCCTGCCTTTGTGAAACCTATGCGGTCGCATAGGATCCTTCTATGCGACCGCATAGAAGAAGGAATATAGCCGTTGGGCAGTTTTTCGGTTATGATTTTGGCGGCTTTTCATTTCATTTTGGCACCATTTCGTGTGCCAATGTTTCATGGCTATAAATATGTGATAAATAGACATTGAAACAACATAACAAAAACATGAAAAACATATGGAAGACATTGAGATCCATATTACATTCCACAATCAAAGAATCAAAACTTTCTTTCTTCATATTCATAGAATTCTTCCTGTGTTCCTGAAGTTCGGGTGGAGAAATGCTTGTGCTTTTGTGTTTCTCCACATCAAGGCTTGATCAATCCTTCAAATCGTTTGCCGCGAGACCCTTTAAGCACCAAAATTAATACCAAGAGGGGGCAAATATCGTTTGAGGACAGCGATTACGCGTTCGAGCCTTCATATTCGTTGTGTTCTTCATCTTCTTCATTTCATCTTCTTGATTATTATTTTGTGCATTGTTCGGTTTGTTGTTCTTGATTATATCCATCTTCTTGATTAGTTTTCTATATTATTTCTTCTCCAACCCTGGTGGTGAATAATTTCCCAACAATCTCAAACGATATTTTGGCGATGGAGAATGAAACCACTTTGGGACAATCAAGTTGATGGATTGAGATATTGTTTGTGGGGACTATTTGATGGCTCGACTTGTAGGAGAACTTGAATCCAGATTTTGTGTAAGTCGAAATTGCTCTCCAAATTCAGTAAGTCAAATTGTGTTTCTATTTTATGCATACATGCGGTATGTGAATATATTGTGTGCACAACGTCGGTGTTAATTGTGAAGGATTAATTGTCGTCCTTGTCTGGCATTATATGTGTTCTGAATTTGAGATTCATATGCCAATCTGGAATAGCATTAAGGCGGTTTCTTAAAATCTGAAATGGCATGAACCTGTTGAAAATTATCTGTCATTTTCCTTTGGACTGAGATGCCAACCATCGCGTTCCTTTATGTTAAAAAAAATGCTTGCTGTTCAATACTTGTTTGATTCGCCGCAAATGGAGATAATGAAATATTATTAAATAGGCGGCGATCGGCAGATAATGCATGGCTACCATTAATGTGTCTCTTAAAGATCAGTGCACATGTTCTTAAATTAATGACTTAATTTTAAATGCAACCTTAAACAATTATGGTGGCAAAGGAATCCATTTGGCATGGTGACTGTTCAATAATTAATTCCTTAGGCATGTGCCTTTCGGTTGTAAGTTCCAGAATTTGTAAGAATAAAATATAACTTATGTTGCATCTTCGATCTATTGAAACTTGAAACGGTGTCGACAATTAAAATTATATGGTGGTTCCGGACTTCCGGTAACCGTTGACGGTGGAAAGGAACCATTAATTTTGCACCGTCTTTACGAAAATTTATGTAAATAAATTGTGCTATTCTGAGAATTTACATGTGCAGAATTAATAATTACTCTATATTGCCTATTGCATATTTGTATGAAGTCTGCACGTTGTATATCTGACAGAATAATTGCATAAAAGTGACATGTTGCCTTAAATGTAAATGAAGTAAAATACTGCTTCCATTTCAAGTTAGGCACATCAGATGTGTATTTCTTGATACCATAGCATGATTTGTCTCCAATATTTTCTTAAAAATCGGGATTGGAGTATTGCATGGCATTTCCAAAATGATAAATCCAGTACGTGGTAAATTGATGATGATGATCAAATGCATATGCATGATGAAATCTATGTTTTCCGGTTGGAGAAGAATTGGATCATATTCTTCACTTAAGGAAGGAAAATGTCAGATTGCATGTGATTGTCCTTATTATGTCATTTCCAGAATTTGCATATACTAATGTGTGGAATTGACAAACACTAATCCACGATAGAAATGGTCTGCAAGGAAATTTCATTCATGATAAATAGGCACGTTGGTGGTGTCTCTTTGTAAGTCTAAAATCATGTGAATCGGATTAGTGTATTCATTTAATGAATCTATACAAAGGTTTGAATTTTGGATAGACCTTTTGGTGGAAATCTATGATGAAACTCTCAATTAGGTAAGATGACTTTATGCCAATTATATTTGCATAAAGTATGACAAATTGTGATTTGTTCTAGTTTTAAGAGCAGAAATTGCTTGCGCATTTATTGAGAAATGGAAATATTTTTGTAGAGCACAAATTATGTTTTGCATATTAGTATGATAAAATTTATAATGTGCTCTAAATGACATTCATGTATAAAGGATATTGTGGAAATCAATTTTGATTAATTGATTATTCTCACTTTACTATGACAATTGGGTATGGCTCATATGCATGACACTTTAAGAATGCAAATTATACCAATTATGGTGGCTAGAAAATTATTTGGCTATGGTTGCTATTCGATGAATAATTCCAATACGTGGGTTATCACATTTTGTTGCAAGATGCATTTGCCATTATGTTGGTTTATGGACTTTGAAGTGCTAACAAAGCACATCCATAATTGTGTTTTGAGACCAACCTATTAATATTTAATGGGTCTAAAGGATGTCCATAAATGTGGAAGGATTCCTACTATATGTTAAAAGCTCATGAAATTTCATGACTACTTATTCCATTGGAATACAAGAATCACTTGATAAACTTGATGGTTGATTTCATGTTCTATTGAAATGTTGATAGCCACAAAATTAAATGAGATAATATTATGAAAAATCGTGTTTGCATATAAATGTGACAAAATATGATTTTGTCCAAATGTGAATTATTTGAACATATGCCATATTGTTTGATATGATATAATCTTATAGAAATGACAAAGTGCAATTCTTGTTAAACAAGAAGCACATTTGATTCGAGGAACCAATTGAGTTGGTTTATGCTTGAAAAGCATGGTAGGTATATGAGATGACCTTGATCAAATTGTGTGATCAAAATTAAATAGTGGATTGAAGTACATTGTGAATTAATGATAATTATCTGAAAGTATGTAGATTTCACGATCATTATTGAAGTGATAAGAAATTGAACTACAGAAGAGTTAATAAACTCTAAGTTCAAGTTTAATCCCGAATGTGGGGGTTGACATGTTAAGAAACTCTAAGTTCGAGAATAACCCGAAATGTGGGGGTTAGCATTAATATTATGAATTTATATGAGAAATTCAAAAATATATCGATGCAACATTACGAGATTGCATAAAAATTCCTAATTAAGGAATTGTGGGGGTAACTTAATTTAAAAGTTACTATATCCTTTACTTTTAATCATAGAAATACATCTATGATGGAGAAAGGTAGAGAAGGCCTTGTATGGATGAAACACGCTAAGTCTTAAGTGGATTAAAAGGGTAAAGGCCGATTGTGGCACTTGCAAAACCAATGGAATATTTAAAGAATATTCATTGAAGATCATTGAAATGATTCAATGATGACAAGTGAATACCCAAGTATGAAATCCACAAATTAAAGTGATTGACAAGTGTAATGAGTTAAATCATCCGATCGTGTTAGAAAATCAATGAAGTTTTAAAAAAAAGTTTGGGAGAAGCTTGTAACTTCATAAAATGAATTCTTGGTGGTGACAAGTTGTATCTATCAAATAAATCGATCGTTGGCTAGCTATATTTTGATAAGATACTAAGTCACATAAAATGAGAAGTAAAAGACATATAAGTCTTAGAGATGACGTCACAAGAATTTAGCGGATCCTTTAATTAGACAAGGTCCACCAATGACGACAACCCTACCTGTCATTACTCAAAAGGTAATTCACGGGTTCAAAGGGTAATAACAAGTCATTCGATATGTGGATAGTTGCAGCATTATTCAAATCCGCGATAACTCTATCCTAAGTAAAATAATGCTGGTTGTTACTGAAGTGAGGGTTGAGCATTAAAAGCTCTTAATGAAGTTCAGTGTAAAACACAAGTACCTCTAAAAGTAACAAAGGTACTGGAAGAACCTCACCTAGACTAACTTCGAGGTGGTGCCGCATCAATAGAGAGTTGGAGTTTCTCTCTTAAAAATTTGTCGAAAAGGATGAGCGCAAGGCCATAAAAGCGCTAAGCGAATTATGAGGAACTTGAGAACACGTGGTACTTGTGTGTGTGTTCGGACCGGTATTGTCACATGGAATAACTAGTTCAAAGCTACGGCTACCTTTGATTCCGATTTTACTTTGTTTGAATTATACTATGGTTAGATTCAAATCGAAAGATATCTAATCCTTATGTATGAGTATCGTATACTTTAAATATGAGATCTTATTAAGTGTTGAACAAGTGGGGGATTGTTGTATATTTGTTCAACAATAATAAGAACCGGTGTGTGGAATGAAATAAAGATGGAATGAAGTGAAAAAACGGAGGCCAAAATATAAACCTATGCGGTCGCATAGGATCCTTCTATGCGACCGCATAGAAGAAGGAATATAGCCGTTGGGCAGTTTTTCGGTTATGATTTTGGCGGCTTTTCATTTCATTTTGGCACCATTTCGTGTGCCAATGTTTCATGGCTATAAATATGTGATAAATAGACATTGAAACAACATAACAAAAACATGAAAAACATATGGAAGACATTGAGATCCATTTTACATTCCACAATCAAAGAATCAAAACTTTCTTTCTTCATATTCATAGAATTCCTCCTGTGTTCCTGAAGTTCGGGTGGAGAAATGTTTGTGCTTTTGTGTTTCTCCACATCAAGGCTTGATCAATCCTTCAAATCGTTTGCTGCGAGACCCTTTAAGCACCAAAATTAATACCAAGAGGAAGCAAATATCGTTTGAGGACAGCAATTACGCGTTCGAGCCTTCATATTCGTTGTGTTCTTCATCTTCTTCATTTCATCTTCTTGATTATTATTTTGTGCATTGTTCGGTTTGTTGTTCTTGATTATATCCATTTTCTTGATTAGTTTTCTATATTATTTCTTCTCCAACCCTGGTGGTGAATAATTTCCCAACATGTCATATACACAATTTATGAGAAACTTAAGTTGAAGCATGTTGCCTTCACTGTTACCTTATTCCAAAGACATGAAGACACATCATATTGTATCTTTAATTGTTATATTTCGAGGCATTGAGAGTACCACCATCGCCTTGCAGATGGTAACCTTAAGACAACAATAATTCTATGCTGATTTGTCGTGTCTTTTATCCAAGATAATAAGCAACCCAATCATAGCATGTATGATAGTTACAACCTTACTCTTGGAACGTATAAGGTGATTGATGTGATATTACTGTAAGGAAACTGAAAGTCAAATTCCCTCTTTTGCACTTAGGATAATGTGTCGGATATCGTAGGCTTATGTGACATCTTGAGACTCAACATGTGAGTCATTGGGAGTTGAGCTTTGAAGACACTTCAAGTTGAATCATTTACCTATAAATACTCAACACTCGGTGATATTTGAAAGTGATTTAGAGTTTTGTATTCTCACTCTAGAAATAAAAAAATGTCTCCTTGTGTGCAGTCAATACTTTTTTGCCCTTTTGATTTATACTTGAGAGCATGTAAAATCATAACCTTCCCATCTTTCTGCTTGGAGAGGTTTCGATCTTGCACTTCCAACTCATGCATCCTGAATGCACATTTAACTTGCACGCTAAAAAGAGTGAGATGGGATCTTTTGACGTATTGGATCCCATCTGGATTCGGAAAGCACTTAACTTCTTATTGCATTAAATGAATATCCTACGGCTATATTAAATTTATTAAAATAGTTTTTTAAATTACTACCAACGACATTAATCTTAGCTCTGTTTAATATGGATTAAAATTAGATTTTTAATAAATTTTGATAAAAATTGATGAAATGTTTAATTGAAAAGTTGTAGACTCTATAAATATATGGTTAAAATTAATTGTTGACTTTGATTTAAATTAGAATCTAAATCTTGATCAACATTAATTTCTTATTTTTTTAGACTCCTCGGTAGCTACTGTTTATTTTTATTTTTTAACGACAGAAATTCCATCAATAAATTAAATTTATTAAGATGAATTCTTAAAAATTACTATACAACATTCTAGCATGTGGCGGTTGTAATCGAGGGGTAATTACTTTAAAAGGGGAAAGTGGGGAAAAGGAACTGAATGTCAAAATCTAAAATTTTGGGGGCTTTTTTGTAAGAATCCAAAGTTTGTGGGGTCCTATTTTGAATTTCCCATATTCTCGAATCTTCGAGAAATTGTGCAAATCAAATCGAATAGGCTATCTTATTCCCCAAGTTACACACCGACCCGCACTATGTATATAAATACGACCGCATCTGCTCCTCCAATTCATCCATTTCTTCTTACAACTTTTGTTTTGTCGCTCAAGTTCTGTTTTCTCTGCCATCTAAGTCTTCATCCATCTCACGAAGAAATCATGCCTCGCCGAAGCAGTGGCCGTTCTGGAGGTCCGTATTCCCTTCGTGATTTACGTCTTTTTAGTTATTTATGCATGTGAATGCAGAATACTTGTTTGTGTATCATTTTTTGTTCTTCTTTATGATGTATATTGTTAGATCTGTAAATAGGGTTGAATATAAAGACGATGCGTGTTGAATTACATGGATTTTTAACCTTTGAGAAATTTTGATTATCGAGTTTTGGTTCGATTGTCAGAGCGTGAATTTTTTTGACGAGATGAATGTTTAGTTAGTTATAAATGGATTTGAGAATTAAAGCTTGAAGCTTTACAGAGGATGACGATATGCTATGGGTTTTTTGACGATATTTTTCTATCTTTTCATGCCTTTTCAGTTATATGATTACATGTTAACAAATTTTAAAATTTATTATGTACGTAAAAACTAGAGAAGCGAAGATTTGACAATTGAATAGCTGCAAAACTCTGTTTAACTAATTCAAACAAATTTCTGATGAGTTGATTTTCAACTGTGATGGAAGTCTCATTTTTACTTCAATCATGTTTGGTGTACACTTTGATTTACACCAAGTTTGACCATTCCCAACTTTATAAAAAATAAATACAGTTTTTCTGCCCATACATTTTTTGAAAAACAAAGAGAATGTCAACAATGATGTAATTCAAGAATGTACAAATGGCTAAATCCATTTCACTTGCAGTTAGCTTGTGATTATAGGTATGTTTTGTCTCAAGAATGTCTAGAGACTAATAATAGTCCCATTTTTACAAGCGTGACCGGGATTGTCTTCATTTGGGTTCATATTTAGTTTTGTGCTTCTTAATATTTTCCCATGCACGACTTTGAATTTTCTCTCTGTTTTCTTATTTGTATCAGAAGTCTAATATAATATTCCTGTGATTCTGCAGGTAGGGCATGGTCAGCTCCTCATCCAGCTGCTACCAATCCTAGGCCAGGTAAAATTTGAGCGAATTGCACATTCTTACGTCGTCTGTCTAGTACAGCATAGTAATAAAACCTGGACTAGACCAGTCGATCGGATGGGTAAACAGGCAAACCGTCCCTACAAACAGGTCCGATTGGTATTGATGACCTGTACCAAAGAAAATCTGGGCTAGCCAGTTAAATTGGGCTGGCTTTTCTGAGTGAATAGATTTTTTGGTATTGGGAAAAAAAATTTACAGGTATAATGGACAATGGGATTTTCAACTGGAGACCTGTAATATGAAAATGAGGCATTTTCCACTAGCCCGTGTGAGGGCTTGAATGGATCAACAGTTAAATTTCTATCCAACAGAAAATCAGATGTTACAGTGAAGCATAAACTATTTAATACATTGCTATATTTTGGAAAAAGACAAATATCAATTTATATTTCCCATTATACTGTTAATTTAATCAAAACATATTTAACTTATGATGCCTCAGTTTTTTAACTTGGACATATATTGTACATCATTTTAATGTTCTATAGTATTTTTAATTTTAATTTGGGTATACTCCCCCTGGGTCATCAGAACTATAGCCAGGTCTACAGTCGAGTCAGGTCTAATAATTATCGTCTAGTAATACATTCTAGTTGCCTGTCTCAGCATTGCTAAGATATATGTGAACTATGATGAATATGTAAATCGCATTTCAATAGTTCTGTTTTTATGTTCTTGGGATTGGGGATCTGTGAATTTCGAGTCCAATTTTAAATTTTTTTTCTTCCTCGATGATTCGAAGTTTAAGATACATGTTACTCTTGTGAATCTATAGCCAATTGATGCATTCTTATATTGCAGCTCCAGTTCAAGCCCCAGCTCCACCCGCAGCTCCACTAAAGAGCACAACTGTGGGTGGAGGACTTGGTTCAGTCGTTGCTGAAGGTTAGTGACATGTTTCAGTCAGTGACATGTTTCAATTTGGATTATTGACCGCACCGATAACATATTATGCTTGATATCCGAACTCTGAAAGTTGACACCTATTCTTGTTGTTAATGGATAGGTATGGCTTTTGGTGGTGGAAGCGCAATTGCCCATCGGGCAGTAGACTCTATATTAGGGCCTCGGACCATAAGACATGAGTCAGCGGCTTCCTCTGCTCCTGCTGCTGCTGCTGAGGCCACGACAATGAACACCGCTGGAGGCTCTGACGCATGTGGTGTTCAATCTAAGGCCTTCCAAGATGTATGTTTCTTCTTAACCTGACGGTTTTTCTTGCATTTCTGGTGGATTATACGTGGTCATTTCACACACTTTCATAGCATATGTTTTTGCATGGTGGTGATGGCTCAATTATTTTAGGTTCCAGTAATTTTATCTTGTGATGTGAGGGTGGACTTAGATTGGGAACTGTTTGATATTTCCTTTTAATTTAGTCTCACATATTCCGGGTTTTGTTATTACAATGATGAGAAATTGGTAGGAGGGACTGAGTAACTTTGTTAATTTCGTTTCTCATATTCCCATTCATCTTTATCTCTCGTTACTCTTCATAAAGAGATGAGATGATCAAATTGATATATTTTTATGTAGATAGATTAAATCACATAGAATTTTTTAGTTCAAAATATGACCGTCCTTGTGATGATATCACACACACTTTCCATTGTCGGTATTTTAGTTTAATTGCTTGTATTGTAATGCTGCAGTGCCTAAACTATCAGGCAAGCGATATCAGCAAGTGTCAATTCTATTTGGATATGCTCTCTGAATGCCGCAAAGGCTCTGATGCTGGCTTGAGCGTTTGAGAAAGCGATATTTTAATGCTGTCTATGTGTTACAATCTGGAAATTATGGGTCTTCTGATGCTCTCTTGGTCAATTATTATTATTATTATTTTTTTTTTTAAATTTGAAAATGTTGTTGAAGAGGGTCTGTATTTATGGAGAAAGCTAAAATATTTGTATATTCAAGACTTTGGTTCGAGTCATTTAGTGGTGTGGTGTAGGGGTGAACGTAGTTCGGTTTGGGCAGTCTGTGCTATAATTTCAATTCAAATCATTTTATGCGGTTAAAGATTTTTCCAAACCAAATCAAGTCAAACCATTTTATTTTTCGAGCCAAAT
Source organism: Olea europaea var. sylvestris (assembly GCF_002742605.1). Lineage (NCBI taxonomy): Eukaryota > Viridiplantae > Streptophyta > Magnoliopsida > Lamiales > Oleaceae > Olea > Olea europaea. The sequence goes on from NW_019256967.1 coordinate 221,732, forward strand.
CAAACCATAATTTGCGATTTGGTTTGGTTTTAATCTGCGGTTTGCATATCACTATTATAGTAATATATTTTATATGAATTAACATATAAGTTTAAACAATAACTAATAATGTTAAATTGAATTCATATTTACCTTGAAATTCAGGAATAAATTATTTTCAAGTTTATTGTTAAAAGATACATTTTTCTTCATTTTTATTTACATTTTCTTGTTTAACATTCATATTGTCATATAGCAGTTGATAAAGATAAAGTTACATTCTGCTTTTATAGTTTAATTAAAACTCATTTTGCCCAGCTAGTGAGATGTTAAATAAAGATTGAATGGGATACATTCAGACATGCAAAGATTGATAAAGTTTCGTCTTATTGGGCAAATTTCAGTTTCTAACTACTTTTATGAAAGTAGAAGGTAATAATACTAGTTAGGAAACTTTAACATTTTCACACAATCAATATCATTCGTCCCTCGTTCTTTCCAAATCATACAAAAGTTCATTAATCATTTAGGCACACATTTTTTTTTTTTATCCAAACCACAATTTACAATTATATAAACAACAAATAAAAGAAAGAACAGCGACAAAAGACTTAAATTAGAATCTGAGACTTACAAGAAGAGAAGAGAAAAAGAGGCAATTAGAATAACAAGCAAATGATACTGGCGATTCTTTCAGTAGTAACAAACAAGCGTCAAATGTCAGGAAAATGAGAGTTTATGTTAAGGTTTTTGAAATTTTGAACGTGATTTGCTAAAATAATTTT
>NW_019256967.1:223243-226792 GCF_002742605.1 Olea europaea var. sylvestris
AAAATTTTATGAACAGTAAATGTTCTTATAAGATCTGGAACTAATATTTATTATTAGCCCCATATCTTTAGAACTATATGAAACATACCTACCGGAATGATCCATCGGTAGTTTATAAATATAAATATTTTTGTGGGATATTATTTCATCTAAGAATAAGAACAATTAAGAATTTCCCTTTCGGGAAAGAAAGAAGATTAGAACATATTTGAGAGAATAAGAAACTTGTATTGTATATATGTTCTTCCGTGTTTTTACAAATGAAAGAATGATCTCCTTTTATAGGAGAAGAAAAATAAGAAAAACATTATCCAAAAGCAAAGAATCTTTGCTTTTTTCAAAATGTCAAAAAGAGAATAGTAAAAACTATCCTATCAAATCTTACTTTATATAATAGTAAGATTCTTTTACAAATTTTTTAATAGTAAAAAGTCTTCAATAATCTTGACGTCTGGACAAAATTCTTCAATTAATTGTTTCTTTTTCTAGAAACTTCTTGTCTTTTCTCCAGCTGTCTGATTGATTTTTTACACCTGTCTGAAAAATTTCTTATCTTGTTGCATAATTATGTCTGCCAATACTGTCTAAAGAATCTCCTCCGTCAGTGAAATCTTCAAAATTATCTTCTGAATTATTGTCTTTGGAGTCATCTCTGTCTTGTTCAATCTTCTTTTTTCCTTTATTTTTCTTTTTAATTTGTAATTTCTTTTTCTTCGTAGTACTTTGTTTAACTTGTTGCTGAATTTCTTCAATCTTTTCAAACATCTCTTTAATCTTTCTAATATCTGATTGAGAAATTTGGTCTGGATCTTGAGCTGATTGAAATGATCCTGGAAAATTAATTGGGCTTTTCTGTTTAAGATCTATTGGGCTAATAAGTCTAGTAGCAGAATTATCAGTCTGCTGTGTCTGATCTTCTTTATTATATGTAACAGGATTTTCAGCCTGTTGTGTCTGAGAAGTAGAGGAATCAACAGTCCTCTGAGTCTGTTGAGCTTTTGGTAAGCCCAGAACCATAAACGGATTTGATAAGTCTTTACCAGCTTCCGTTTGAGCTGGACTAGCTATAGATTTATTGGGCTCTATAGTACCTGCTTCTGTATGAGAAATAGGATTTGAAATTTTTAAATTAATAATTTCTTGCTCCAAATCAGAAATCTTCTTTTGTAATGCTAATTTTTCTTGTTGTAAATTCTGATTTGATTCATTTAAAATCTTAAAATTCTTTGTCATACATTCACAGTGATCACAAAATCTTGAAGAATAATCTAAAGGTTGGTCGAAACATTCTTTAAAGAAGGAGCAATAAAATAATTTGGACCAATAAATTTTCTACATTCTTCTAATGCTTCTGAAATTGAATAAAATCCTTTGTAAAGAGGATTTGGAAAATTCTTAATACAATCTGAAACTTCTAACCAAGTATGATAAATTCCTGGGAGTCTTCCATTTAAAACAACATAACATTTAAATTGTTTATGATCTTGACTAAAAAATTCTGAAAGAGCATTTAAACATGCTAAAAAATATTTTTGGTCTTTTGGATTCTTATTATAAGAAATCCATAAATTATCTAAAATACATTTTTCTGCCTTTGTTACTGAAATATGAGAAAGTGTCTTAAAACTAATATTACTATTAGGAAAACAAAGTAGTTCTATATTACCGAATCTTAACTTATCATGAGTCTGGAGTATATTTGTCTGAGAACTTGAACTGCCAACAATTGGCAATCCTGGTCTAGGACCTCTTGGTCTTTGCATCTGCAAGAAAAAATTATTCATAATCTTTATTTTTAATTATTCTACTTAAAATATCTGCTATCTGATTATCACTACCTTTAATATGTTCAAAATTAATTACTATTCCAGTATTAGTAATTCTATCTATAAAATTTAACCATCTTCTTCTATTACTTCTTTTATTTTCTAATTTCATTTTATTAACAAAACTTACAATTGCTTCACAATCTGTTCTTAAAGTAATTTCTTTTTTAGAAATAATAAATAATTCAAAAGAGTCTAATGCATAATTTACTGCAAGTAGTTCTAAATCTATACTGCTTATATTACCTTTTTCTTTGTAGTTTCCACTATTATATCTTACTATTTTTTCAGTATCTTTATCTGAATATTTATTGGGCTTTGCAATAAGTATTGCTCCCCATCCTGTTATACTACCATCTGTCTCAATAATCAAATAATCTGTTTCTAAAGGCATAGATAATTTAGGTAAATCTTTTAATTTCTCTTTTATTTTTTGGACTAGTTTAACATCTTCTATATTAAAATATCTCTGACCTTTTGGGGAAGTCTTTCCATATAAAGGTCCTGCAATTTTTCCTAAATTCTTTATAAAAGGTCTAGCATAATTAACAAGTCCTAAGAACTTTTGTAATTGTTTAATGTCTTCAAGTTTATCTGGAAATTCTAAAGCTTTCTGAGCTATATGAGGTTGTAATTCTATTTTTCCCCTTCCTATATTTACTCCTAAAAATTCAATATATTCTTTAAATAAAAACATTTTCTTTTTATTTATAATTAGGCCATGTCTAATAAATTCTGAAAAAAGTATTTGTAAATGACCTCTATATTCTCGTCTATTTTTACTAAATACTAAAATATCATCTATATAGACAATAATAAATTTATTATGTTTACTAAAAATACTATCCATTTTTCTCTGAAATATACTAGGAGCATTTTTTAGACCAAATGGCATTACAAGCCATTCGAAATGTCCTTCTGGACTAGTAAAGGCTGTCCATTCTATTGAGTCTGGATGCATCTTAACTTGCCAAAAACCTGATTTTAAATCAAACTTACTAAAAATATTACAATTTTGAATTTTATTTATTAAAACTGTTTTATCTGGAATATTGTAAGCATCATCTATAGTATTATCATTTAATCTTTTATAATTAATTACCATTCTACTTTTACCTCTAATAATTTCTGAATGTTTTCTAACTATAAAAGCTGCTGATCTATGAGGGCTTTCTGATTTTCTAATAACTCCTAATTTTAATAAATCATTTATATGCATTCTAAAATCTTCCTGATCTTGATTTGTGGCTTCAATATTTTTTGTTTTAATAATATATTCTGGGTTCTTAATTTTTATTTCACAAAATACTTTATCTTTATCCCAATATTTAAGAATATTTTCTCCTAATATCTCTAATTTTTCAAGTTTACTAATCATATTTTCTATATCTTGTTCTGTTACTAGCAAATCATAAATTTTTTCAATTTCTATAAAATCTAAACATGTATCTTCATATTCCTCAAAACTTTCATAATATTCTTCTAAAAAATTTAAATTTTCTATTTCTTCCTTTTCTATTAATTGACATTCTCTTTCTTTACTACACTTCTATTAATTGACATTCTCTTTCTTTACTACACTCACATTCTTTTTCTTATATATGTATATATATTTTAATTGCATATAATCTTTACTTATTATTATACTACCATTATCTTTTAGCAAGAAACTTAATCCTAAAATTAAGTCTGTATTTAAAGATAATTCTCTTACCCAAACTGA
>NW_019256967.1:227099-228976 GCF_002742605.1 Olea europaea var. sylvestris
CCCCCCCAGCGCCCGAAAAATACCTTCAAGTCTTTATTTTTTGTATGCAAATGCATGTTGATTAAATGTGAGAGGAATCTAAAGATGAAATTGGAAGATTTATCCTATAAACGCGAGTTAGAAGAGTGTTTTACGAAGTACTTGTATTAAAAATTAAATATTAATTATCATAAATTACACTTTTATAAGCACAAATTATGAGAATGTCTCATGAGCGCTTATTTTAAGTTAGAATTATAAACATTAGAAGTTTAAAGATTGTTAAATTTTATAGGTTTCACTCAAATAAAAACTAAAAATAATAAAATATTATAATTTCCTTATTAGTTCATAGTGATAGTCTATTCTTAAAATCAATCATATTTCGTAGTACTGCTATAACATAATTTTAGTTATAATCGTATTCAAACAAGTTTATTTAATTGGGTGATTACCTCCGTAGCACGGACACTTTAACTAAGATAGCGTGTCAGTGTCCGATAAGTGTCGGACACGTGTCGATGCCGATACTCTTTGGACACTCTACAATAATCATTTTTTTATACTATAACTATTATACATATTTAACTCAAAATTATTAGTAAATAACAAATAAGTACTTAAATTTCAAAGATTTCAGCAAGAAAAATCAATAATAAGTATAAAACTAAATTTATTCTATATAAATGAAAAATTTTAAAGAATTTAGTCAACGTGTCGACGACGAATCGTGTCGATAATTTTTTGAAAAATTATGTGTCGACGTATCAGACACGTATCGTGTCGGACACTCGTGTCCGTGTCAGTGCATCATAGGTGATTACACTTTTATATAATTTTGATAGGCTATGTTTATTTTAGACTCCATCAAGATATTACACGAGATAAATAAAACAAAAAATGAATATTAATGAGTGGAGTGGATATAAAGGGTGCGAAGTAGTTTGGGGCAAAAAGAGTTGATCATACTCCTGATAGAAGCATTCAGTCTCAATTTGGTTTCCGTCACGATAGATACGAAAAAATTTCCTGCTGTTGAACGAAAGTACTGTTGGTTTTTGGATTTAATTATAGGAGGAAAATTACTTCACTTTCAAGATTAAATTACAATAGGTTATAGATCTTGGATCATCATTGAGGTTATTGGATTTTGGTTTTTTCACGCATAGAGAGAGATCATAACCTTAGAAGACATATAATTGCCTTCTACCATCTAGCTAAAACTTCTTCGCTTAGATCTTTCCTCTTGTTCTCTTTTTGGTGCCTTCCTCTTCAAGAAATGTGAAAATTTAGCTGACTCTAATTTTTAATAAATGCGCACATAAAGGAAATAACTATAATACCCAGATAGGATTTCATAATTACACAATGTCCCTTTGGAACTTTATTGTTCTAGGTCAATCAAGTTTCACGCTTATATTAGAATAAACAGTAGTACTTATCTGGACGCACAAAACTCGAGCTCCAATAGATGTTTTTAATTTGATCAACTCTTGACTAATTAAGATACTTATATTAATCACGATTTATGCTACCCAAGAGCCAAATTGTACTATCGAATTAAATGACAATTATAAAATAGATTATGATCTGATAATAATATCCCCTGATCATGGTTTTTACAAGCCAACTCCATTTGACCACCAATATGTTGGAAGTAGCAAAATGATCGTTTTGCATTTCCAACATATATAGCATTCTATTTCCTAAAATTATAAATCGCAAGTGTGCAAGTTGCGTTCAAGTAATAAGCGGATTATGGTCCTAGTCGATCTTTTGAGGAATGTTTACTTAATTACACAGTAGTCAATTTAATTCTAACAATTTAACAAAAAATAAAATCTTGAAAATAATAAAAATAATTAAAAACTCTACAAAAAGAACAAATCTAAAAATTC
>NW_019256967.1:229510-259618 GCF_002742605.1 Olea europaea var. sylvestris
CTAAAAATATTACAATTTTGAATTTTATTTATTAAAACTGTTTTATCTGGAATATTGTAAGCATCATCTATAGTATTATCATTTAATCTTTTATAATTAATTACCATTCTACTTTTACCTCTAATAATTTCTGAATGTTTTCTAACTATAAAAGCTGCTGATCTATGAGGGCTTTCTGATTTTCTAATAACTCCTAATTTTAATAAATCATTTATATGCATTCTAAAATCTTCCTGATCTTGATTTGTGGCTTCAATATTTTTTGTTTTAATAATATATTCTGGGTTCTTAATTTTTATTTCACAAAATACTTTATCTTTATCCCAATATTTAAGAATATTTTCTCCTAATATCTCTAATTTTTCAAGTTTACTAATCATATTTTCTATATCTTGTTCTGTTACTAGCAAATCATAAATTTTTTCAATTTCTATAAAATCTAAACATGTATCTTCATATTCCTCAAAACTTTCATAATATTCTTCTAAAAAATTTAAATTTTCTATTTCTTCCTTTTCTATTAATTGACATTCTCTTTCTTTACTACACTTCTATTAATTGACATTCTCTTTCTTTACTACACTCACATTCTTTTTCTTATATATGTATATATATTTTTTTTTTTTCATATGATTTTTGGAATAATTTTAGTTTAGTTTAGATATCAGGTGAGGACATGTGTTGTGAACTTTTTAAATCATAGGCTAATAATAATAAAACTATTTTACTTTCTACGATTATTTCAATACGATGTTTGTAATTTGTATTACTAAATTAGTATTGTTTTTTTTTCTGAAAAGTGAAAAATCTAAAATTTTTAAGTTAATAAAATTAATATTTTAACTAAAAAAATTTAAAATGATTTGGTTTGATTTTGTGCGGATTTTAAAAATTAAAACATAAATCAAACTATTTTGAAACGGTTTGGTTCAGTTTGAGGGGAAAAAAATAACGGGTATCCAAACCAACGGTTTCGATTCGATTTGCAGTTTCGCGATTTTTTTTGCAGCCCTTATGGTGGTTATGTTTTATGAAGTCGCACGAAAAGAATTCAGGGTTGGAAAACGGAATCTGAGGCCTGATGTTTGCCAAGTCATGTTGTGTGTTTTTACCTTATCCATGTTTGAGATCAATTTTTTTCAAAATTCATTTTCATTTAAATGTAAAAATCTGACTATTTTCAATTATACATTCTCCAAAAAGTCATCCCCCCCCCCCCAGCGCCCGAAAAATACCTTCAAGTCTTTATTTTTTGTATGCAAATGCATGTTGATTAAATGTGAGAGGAATCTAAAGATGAAATTGGAAGATTTATCCTATAAACGCGAGTTAGAAGAGTGTTTTACGAAGTACTTGTATTAAAAATTAAATATTAATTATCATAAATTACACTTTTATAAGCACAAATTATGAGAATGTCTCATGAGCGCTTATTTTAAGTTAGAATTATAAACATTAGAAGTTTAAAGATTGTTAAATTTTATAGGTTTCACTCAAATAAAAACTAAAAATAATAAAATATTATAATTTCCTTATTAGTTCATAGTGATAGTCTATTCTTAAAATCAATCATATTTCGTAGTACTGCTATAACATAATTTTAGTTAAAATCGTATTCAAACAAGTTTATTTAATTGGGTGATTACCTCCGTAGCACGGACACTTTAACTAAGATAGCGTGTCAGTGTCCGATAAGTGTCGGACACGTGTCGATGCCGATACTTTTTGGACACTCTACAATAATCATTTTTTTATACTATAACTATTATACATATTTAACTCAAAATTATTAGTAAATAACAAATAAGTACTTAAATTTCAAAGATTTCAGCAAGAAAAATCAATAATAAGTATAAAACTAAATTTATTCTATATAAATGAAAAATTTTAAAGAATTTAGTCAACGTGTCGACGACGAATCGTGTCGATAATTTTTTGAAAAATTATGTGTCGACGTATCAGACACGTATCGTGTCGGACACTCGTGTCCGTGTCAGTGCATCATAGGTGATTACACTTTTATATAATTTTGATAGGCTATGTTTATTTTAGACTCCATCAAGATATTACACGAGATAAATAAAACAAAAAATGAATATTAATGAGTGGAGTGGAAATAAAGGGTGCGAAGTAGTTTGGGGCAAAAAGAGTTGATCATACTCCTGATAGAAGCATTCAGTCTCAATTTGGTTTCCGTCACGATAGATACGAAAAAATTTCCTGCTGTTGAACGAAAGTACTGTTGGTTTTTGGATTTAATTATAGGAGGAAAATTACTTCACTTTCAAGATTAAATTACAATAGGTTATAGATCTTGGATCATCATTGAGGTTATTGGATTTTGGTTTTTTCACGCATAGAGAGAGATCATAACCTTAGAAGACATATAATTGCCTTCTACCATCTAGCTAAAACTTCTTCGCTTAGATCTTTCCTCTTGTTCTCTTTTTGGTGCCTTCCTCTTCAAGAAATGTGAAAATTTAGCTGACTCTAATTTTTAATAAATGCGCACATAAAGGAAATAACTATAATACCCAGATAGGATTTCATAATTACACAATGTCCCTTTGGAACTTTATTGTTCTAGGTCAATCAAGTTTCACGCTTATATTAGAATAAACAGCAGTACTTATCTGGACGCACAAAACTCGAGCTCCAATAGATGTTTTTAATTTGATCAACTCTTGACTAATTAAGATACTTATATTAATCACGATTTATGCTACCCAAGAGCCAAATTGTACTATCGAATTAAATGACAATTATAAAATAGATTATGATCTGATAATAATATCCCCTGATCATGGTTTTTACAAGCCAACTCCATTTGACCACCAATATGTTGGAAGTAGCAAAATGATCGTTTTGCATTTCCAACATATATAGCATTCTATTTCCTAAATTTATAAATCGCAAGTGTGCAAGTTGCGTTCAAGTAATAAGCGGATTATGGTCCTAGTCGATCTTTTGAGGAATGTTTACTTAATTACACAGTAGTCAATTTAATTCTAACAATTTAACAAAAAATAAAATCTTGAAAATAATAAAAATAATTAAAAACTCTACAAAAAGAACAAATCTAAAAATTCGGAAAAATCAAGAAGATAAAGTAATTGGGATTATGATTTCATTTAATCGTCACTTAATTTATTTCTCCACATGTATCAAATCACTCGTTTAGTATGTTAAACACGATTTGAAGTATATTGTTGGAAATTGTTTGGTGGTGGTGGTGGTGGTGGTGGTGGTGGAGGTGGAGGAAGAGAGGGAGAGAGAGAAAAAGAAATTTTTTTTTTGAATTTTTTAATAATATATTTGGGAGCCATTTGCACTTTTTAAAAAGGTTTGGGAGTATGGATGCAATTAATTCTTTTTTTTTCTTTTTTGTTTTATTTAAATAAAAGTGTATATTCGTCATTTCACATATTTTTATTGAGAAATTAGACAAAAATTGACGCACAATGAAACATGAAAATAAAGATGAAAATGCAAAAATTTGAAACGTTTGGACATTTTGCAAACTAAAGGCAAAACGTAGTGACGATTTATGCTAATAAGCCAATATTTTATTATGTGAATGTGTTTGAAAATAAGTATGAGAATTAATTTTAAAAAGATATGAACATAGCTAAAATTACTCAAGTCCACACACACTTTTTTATGTATGATTGATTTGGATTCTACAAAGGTATGTATCATAACATTAACAGATTTGAACCAAAAGCGGTTTGATTTTTCCCATTGCAAGTTCGCAACCATCCCCTCTTCTATCCAAGGGGAAAAATCAGTACGCTGTTTTAGCTCCTGAAATTTCATTTTCTATATTTGGATCATGATTTGTACAGAAGTGACTATTAATACACCAAGAAAAAGATTGGTGTCCTCTCTTTTCCTTCCTCGTCAAGCCGTGTGAGAGAGTAGATTCCATCAACCTTCACTATTATTCCAATTTTTCTTTTCTACGTCTGAACGTCTGCGAACGACACCCACTTGAACTCAGCACCAGAAACTTGATCAAATAATGCATTGCACAGCAGTCCATTTTCCAAATATCTCTCTGAACAAAGTACTCTTATTTCATAAATGTGATAAAAATGAATATCGTCTAATTTGGCTCCCCATACGATATGTGAAGAAAGCAGTGTTGTCATCCCAGAAACGACCACAGGAAATTCGGAAAATTAGAACTTGGACGCCAAGGGAGGAGACCAAAAAGAGAATCTGTCGGAAAATTTTGCAACGGCAAATATTGGACTATACAGTTAGTTTATCAACGCTTTTGTCAATTCAGATTCAGATACTAAAACCACCTCAAGAATCATCTTATAAATAAATACTGTTTCTTTCCTGACAAGATTTTATCTATACAAAGTAGTTCTCATCTGCACGGTGGCTGGTTCTCAGCCAAACCCAAATCCTTCGTTGCCTTCGTGGATAGCAACAAGCAGCCTCTCCTCCAGATGTTGTTTGGAAGGATATTCTGGAAGATCTAACTGATTGAAACTGCAGGCAGTAAGTTAACATCAGTTACATTTTGCCCAGTAGTGCCTATGCATTCCCAGCTTGAGAACATGTTCGGCTAAGCTTAACTTACAAGTGAAGAGGTAGGTGCCTAAGATTTGCACAGGTCAAGACTTCAAAATAAATTGCTTTTTGACAGGAAGGTAGTGGTTACTTTTTTAGCCAAACATGCTCTCAAGCGTGTAGAGCGTACTAGTTGCAAAAGAAGATTACCATGTATGAGCCGAAGGCAAGTGATCCCCACTGACATATGCCTTGTGAATCTGAAATTTTTGACATCCTGAAATGCCTTGAAGCGCACTAAATCCTTCTAAAGGCACCTGAGGAATAACAACATTTTTCTCAGTACCATCACAATGATCACATGACAAACTAAACCTTTTTCGAAAATAAATAAAGGGTGGCAGTGGCACTTTTCTCCGCATCACCAGATACGTAAAATAATCTCTACCACGTGTGAAAGCATGTTTACTAAGAACACTAAGGGAGACAAATCAGAGAAAAAGAAAAGTATTTTCATGAGAAATTTAGATCTGACTGCGTAAAAGAATCAACAGATGTTTTGCCAATCACCGTTGGGGTCTCGTGAGGAAACCAAATATATTTACCCTTTGACATGAAGGAACAATCTAAAAGAATAGAGCCAAGTGTAGTTCTTACCCAATTTAAAAAAGGAAATCTCTCTGTACTACTAATACGAAGATTACATGTTCTGAAGCAAACTAAATTATTGATTCTCACAAAGGGGATTTAGGGATGGGGAAGATGAAGGTGAACCAACATTATGAGAACCCAAACGAGTTTTTGGCACTGAATAAAGGCCAAATGACAACAGCAAAAGGTTCATATACCTTTGAGGTTCCAGTGACAAATTGTAAGAGACGAGCCTTATCTTCTTTGCTGAATCCTTGAACAACCTCCCAGAACCACTGAATGACAGGAGCAGCGGCAGTATACCCAGAGTACTCCGTATTTGCCCTCAGATCATCCACTGAAAGAGATTTTTAATTGTATTAGTTGTTAACTCTAATAAGCATAAAAAATCGAAGGGGGAAGGGGGTCATGAAGAGATTAATAGATTTGCCAAAGAACAAAGGAAAAAATCAGTAGAAAACTTACAATCAATATCTGGAAGCCCACTTATAAGGAGTTCCAGTTCCTTATCATTGAAAATAGATATCAACTCTCGAGAAATTAATTCATTGAAACCTTCCAAAAAGGCATTTATCTGAGGACGAATTGCAGTTGTCAACCGATGCTCAGCAACTAAATCAACATACTGATGTTTGTTTTCCTCAGTTACTCGGATATTTCGACCACCGGGTATCAGTTCATAGTCAGTCACCTAAATAATACAACGCAAATATTTGGCAAACATATATAGAAAAAACGTCATAGGCATAAAAAGGTGAAAAGTACATACTTCAGTACGTTCGTAGAGTATCAGCTTTTCCTCATCAGCATCAATGCTGAAAGTTAGGTCTAAAACATCGCTTATATCATTCTGCAATAAGTAAAAGATTTGGATTAATGATCAATATTATAAATGTCACAAGAAAGATAAAAGGTTTCTGCACGTAGAACAAGAAAAAGAAGGGATTTCAGAAGTAACCAACCTCAAGCATCCATTTCAAATTTTTAAAGTAATCAGGGTCGATAGCTTCAATGTCATGATAAGTCACTTTAACCCCAAGGATATGCTTGTAGAAGGACCGAGTGAAATGAACATCAAGAAGTTGTCCATCAAGGAGTGCCTTTCCAACCTGTGAAATACTCATAACATTAGACACAACATTATACACAGTTCAATAAAACAGCCAGATAATGATTATTACTCACAACTCGGCCAACAAATTTGAAGTATGAGAGGTGCTCTGTTTGGTATGCAGAGTTGGGATTTGGCTGAAATGTTGATTCATTCCCAACTGTTGTGAATAATAGCGCTCCCTTATCAAAAATTACCCTGGATAGTAACTGATACCATTCCCTGGTAAGTCCACCAGCGTCAATTCCTTCCTCCCCTTGGAAATGAACAGTCAACCTTCCCTTCAAATCCTGTGCCGACCTCATGCGAAGTTGATTATATGAATCTTCAAGAATGTAAGCTCTTCTCACAGATATTCTCAGAGGGCTGTGATGATGATCATATTGATGCTTGATCTTGGATCTAAAGTGAGCCCTTTTGTTATCAAAATCAATGAAGCGAGGAACTTTAAGCATGAGTGAAAAAGTCTTCTCAAGTAACCCTGGGTTTTGCCGGATAAAAACATTAAGAAGTTTCCTGTGCTTCTCTGAGAACCTTATGAAAGCAACATTTTTCTCATCACCTTTCATAACAAGACCGGGAGTCCTTTGATGACAAACAGATGCAGCAGCCTCTTCAACATCAGAAACTGCATTGATACCAAAATCGTGTCCTGACCCTGACTGACCAGGATGCAACTTCTCACAAGTTACGAAAAAGGATTCAATGTATGGCAAAATATTCTGAGCACCAGCAGGAAGTGAAGGCATCACTCCCTGCGGTTTAGAAATAACTGTAACAGATGTTGAAGGTGACTGCTCAGAAAATGTATCTGAATGGCTCTCAATTTTGCTTATGCAGTTGCTCAGCTCTTGCCACAATGGTTCTAGAGTCACATTAATGTCCCCCACCACAGAGATGGCAGCAGCTTGCTCCTCCTCAGGGAGAATCTTTTTATTTTTGTCCTTGTCACTGAGCAAAACCACAAGAGAGCTCAAGGCTTGCAACACCCTGAACACTGGAGGTCCATGAGAAGTAGTACTAGTTAGGAGTGCTTTCTCTACTTCCCCAAAAACTTGCAACTCTTCAGTCGCACACTTGGTGAGGCTTTGAAGTGAACCAGCAAGCTCAGTGATGAATAGATGGCAATGAACAGGTGCAATAGACACCAGTTTTCGTAGTACCTCCGCCACAAGAGTATAAGCATTATCTGATAGACTGGAGAAACAAGGACACAGGATTACAGAAATCAATACCTATATAACAGTGCACGAGAAAAAATCATCACAATTACACAGTTACCAAGGAAACAAGTACAATAATACATTTCATTAATAGGACGTTATATTAGACATTCATCACTCTAGCATGAGCACTCCTGTTTCCTAGTCAAAATTCAGTGAGTACTACAGTACTTGGCAAACACAGGCAAGCAGTGTACAACTAGAACAATCACTTACGATGTACAAGGCACAAAACTATTGATGCCTCTTACAATGACTTTCAAAAGGAGATCATCCATGCCCATTATATTGCCTATATACATATATACCCCACACACACCCATAAGACAGATACACATACACACACAATTGAGAGCGTAACATCCAGAAACTTCAGCAAATCTCAATCTACAAAGTTCGTAGAAACATTTCAATATTTATCATATTATGACCCATTGAATAGCAGCATGTCCTGTCATGGACTCCAGCTGAGAAAGTGGAGCTGAGCAGCACTGTATCAGCTATCAACAGTGACAATCAATTTCGTTTCAGATTGACAATCAGCCCATTCGCACAAACACAGCTAGATGTTAAGCCTCCGTTTGTCAAATTTATAAATTCTTTATAAAGAGGAATAGTAGTGGACCCCATGAGATGTGTGGATAATAATGAGTAGCAATTATGACAGTGGTTGAAATTAGTCTTTGACTTTGACTAAATTTATAAACCATTTATAATTTTCTATCTAAACGGTGTATAATAGTTTCCTGCATTACCATCTAATGTTGTAAAAGGAAAGCTTAGATATTACATCTTACCTTTCATGTGAAAGAAGTGAGCACAGAAGTCGAAGTTCTGTTAGCGGCAGATTAAGCAGAACACTGAGAGTATCATGCCCTCTATCTGCACCAGATACCAAGGCTTTATTAGTAACATCACCCTCTGCCAAAGTAGATCCAGTGCCAGTATTAGCCACAGCATCTGGTGTGGAGGTCGGAGGACCTGAAATGTGTTCTGTTGAAGATGCCCCTGGGTCATCAGACGAATTTAATTTGCTTTCAACACTGCCAATGATGACGTCTAATAAATTTAGCAGCTGAAACATAGATCGAAAGCACAATTAGAAACTGTCCCAACAGACAAATTTAGTGGCAAATACTAATAATTGTTTGTAAGCTATTACCTGTTCCAAATGGGCTATACTTCTTAAATAAAGTGATTGACTCAAGAGGCTTAAAAGCAATGCGAGTGATGCATGTCCATCTTGGTGTTCCTCATCAACCACCATAACTGCTTTGCCTCGACCAGAGCTTGGTGACTCCATAAGAGATGGTTGTGGCAATTGAAGCTCAAGCAATAACTTCGCAACCAAAGGATGATTACGAGCCAAATACGTGAGAGTCTCCAGAACACGGCGAGAGACCAAAGGTGGAACACCTATTAAGAGAAATAAGATAAATGAAAGCGCATATCTATTTTTCTTCAGAACAGGATATCAAAGATCAGGACGTTGAAAAAACAAAGATGTCTAGATGCTTGAAATCATGTATGAAGCTGCATAAATTTATCTTCCACTTTCTGACCTTCTACTAGCCCCCGCTGAAACTTGATAAAGCTTCAGGAATCTTAACACCAAAGTTATGTTCAATATTAGCATACTGAAAAAGAATCTGCATTCTTAAAACATTCTTCATGAGGACCCTGCTGAGCCTTACATTCTACGAGAACCAGATTTTATATTCACAGAAGTAGCAAATTTTAGTATATGCAACATTTGCCCAAAAATGATTAAAACTACTAAAATTAAACAGTTAAGTAATTTATTAAATTTTTAAAACTCCAGCTTCCATCTCACTTGAGCTTAGTATTTCGCATGCAAAAGTAACCAAACATTTGCCCAAAATTTATTAAAAAATAAGAAAAGAATCCTTACCTTCAACATTCTGAGGACGAGAATACATGACATGACTCTGGCAAGCATACAATCTATAAGGGGCCTCCGCAGCATTCAGATAATTCGATGATTTTCTTTTATCAATCAACAATAAGTCCATCAGGATTTTGACCAAATCAGTTCTGGTTTCAACATGAGCACATAGATTCAAGAGAAGTCTCTGTTCGCTTTTATAAAGTGGCTGTAAGAAATTACAAGAATTAATACTTTTAAATCTACAATGAACATCATCAAAGTATTCAAACATTCCATACAGATACCTGAACTACACGAAGCAACCTAATCAATGATTTCAAACCTTCTGTGTCAACTAAAGGTGACCCATCCGCCTCAACCAGCTTACTCCCCATTGATCGACGAGCAAGGAGTCCCCCTGCTCTATCCGAACCATCACCTCGTCTAGAAGATTCACCCCTGCGGTTTCTAGGATGCATACCAAAGAGTGTTTGGTTATATCTGCGTGCAAACCTTTCGCGTAACATGTTTGCTTCCGCAACAAGAGCAGGCGTCAGATTTGCAAGAATAGCATCAGATGAAGTTAAAAGAACCTGAGAGAGAGAGAGTACAATCAGCAGACATTAAAACCACATCTGATTACTCAGGTAAATTGAAAGAAATATAAGAAATAGAAAAGCCACAAGTCACAACTGATAAAATACCTCTTCTCGAATGTCGGAAGGAAAAGTAGCAATTATTGAGACTGTGTCCATCTCAACAGGTTGACCCTCTAATTCTTGTGACTGGTGCAGTCTTTGTGCCCGTTGTTGCGTCAGAACTTCTTCCCGGATATCAGGGGGAAGTGCCGCAAGAAATTCTGGATCAATATCACCAGTGTTTTGTGGCTCAGTATTTTGAGGCTGCAGTGCTTGATTCTGCTGAGCAGAAAGAACTTCAGCCCGCAACTCCACAGGAAGTGCATCTAGAAATGCAGGATCAATTGATCTAGAATCAGCATCATCATTACGATGTTGCTCCTCAGATGCACCACCTTGTTCTGCTTCTTGGATCGGATCTTCAGAAACTTCAGTGACACTACGAAGTGATGCATCTCTCCCGCCCATTGGAGTATTATTTCCAAATGATACACTTGGTCTCCTCATTCGAGTATCACCACCACCTTGTCTTTCTACACTGTCATCATGACCATCAGCACTTCCAATTTCAACATCAAGACTTCGTAGGCTCTCCCCTAAAGTCGCCCCACTTCCGCTACTCTCTTGGCTCACTGCTTCAACATCCCGCACAACGTCACTATGGTCATACTGCATTTCAACAGATTGAGGTTGTTGGCTTGATGTTTCTGCACCATGGACAGATTCATTTGCAACGGCCGTGGTATTGTCACTCCTAGAGTTGTCCAATATTTCTGCAGAGGGAACAGGTGGATAACCACTATCAACATTGCCATGGTTCTCAACTGGTGTTTCAGACATCATTACGGCTGAATCAGGGGACTCACCAACTTCACCTTTGTTTTGTGAGTCAATTGTTGTGTCATCATTGGAAGATTTCTCAGGGATTGGGCGTGTCATGCTGGATACAAGAAAATCCTCAAGACCTGGGGGAATGGCAGACAAATTTGATCCACCACTTAGCTGGTTTTCATTGGTCCACAAATTAAATCGGTGTCCTTGACGTCCATTTCGCAGTGTCCGAAAAAATGAATTTAACTGAGATGAGGGACCTTCCAAGTTCCTGTCCAAGTTAGCATTGCGGACATTCTCTGTAAAGAGGGAGGAAAAGGAAAAACAGATGCCATGAGTAAAAATTGGCTGTTCTAAAGACTGGATGCAACTTTCAGAAATTTAGCAGCGCACAAACATTTACACAAGTTGATAAAAGTATATACTGAGTAAAGAAGACAATTAATAGGAAGCAAACCTGTGTGTCTTGGAGGATCTGCATCAACTGAGGATGGCGGTTCCACCAAAAGCGGATGCTGGGAAGGTGCAGAGCTATCAACATTTCTGCCCATGAGATTATAGATGGATGTACTACGACCCTGGCGTCTGGATCCAAAAATTTCAACGGGCATTACGTGGAGAGTTTCACTGCTAAAGCTATCTCTGCCAAAAAGCTCTATATGGTCAAACACATTTATCCCATTCATTTCCTCCCCCAGCCTGAGTATAACAGCATCCTCGTCATCCTCATCGTCATCATCCTCTTCCTCCATTATCTCCTCATCAAACTCGTCTTCATCATTTTCATGGTCATCATGATCTGTATCAACATGTGGCAGATGATGTGGTTCATCATCTTCGAGGTCATTGTGTTGTTCATCATCACCATCTTCATCTTCATCAACTTGATCCCCTTCATCCCCTGACATCTCATCGTCATCCTCATCATCAAGATCCACTTCTACATTAGGTCGAATTTCAAATCTTATGCCTACAGTATCAAGGCTATTTTCAAGATTTCTGATGTTCTCGGAATTTTCATGCATGTAATCATCTTCAGCAGCCGCAAAGCTGCCATCAATATCCTGGTCGTGCTCCATATCATCTGTGACAGCCTCAGACCCACCATAAATCTGGTTTGCGCTAGAAGATTCTCTGCTGTTATTTGGCCCTGAATTTTCATTAGCTTGGTTTGTAGTTTCCATGGATTGCGACATGCTACCACCAGCATTATCTTCCCTAGGCTGACTGTTATCAGTAGGTTTTGTCAAACGCTCCCCTCTTCCAGTGTTCAACTCGAACGCATGGATATGTTCCTTGGTCACAGACTCCAGAACTTTAAGAAGCCCTGTCACAACCTTGGGCGAATCGGCATGATCCAGGTCTATCACACGAAGTGTTCTAGTAAATGATTGAACCAGACCAGCCTCTATAAAAGTAACAGAAGCCTCTGCAGATATGGATGAACCTGTCGGCGATCGAGCAGCTAGTACATCATTAAGCAGGCAAGCAAGAGCCTGAATATCAACTCCTGGTGCCCTAAAACCACTAGAAGAATCAACAAAATCATTGAAAGCATTGTTGATCTCTGTGAAGATTCTTTTCCTTGCCTCACTGGAGCGAACACATGATGCTACCAGGAACTGGTTGGCTCTGCTGGCCAGTTTATGCCGCCAGTCCACATCCATTTTTCTCTCCTCCTTAGAATTTTCAGAATATGGTAAGAATTTATAAAGAACGTGTTGAAAAATTCCACCACTGCTGCAATCTGCGGCACCCCGTTGAGGAATACCACGGTAACTGCAAACTTCAGCATCCTTCCGGATTAAAATATGAATAGATGATGCATACATCAAAAGAATATCCGTCAGGAGCTTCAATATAAATACAATCTTAGCCATGGATGCATAAGAATCTTGACTGTTGGCTTCATTCTCTTCAGATGCAGGCACAATACCTTTTCCTTTTCCCTTGCTTGTAGAAACATCAATATCCATATCGGTTGATGAGCTAATTTTGATCACAGATTGATCCTTCAAAGGAGGTAGAAAAGATATTACTGAATCCAACAAAAGATCAATCACACTTACAAAACTCTGAGGAGGTTTACGATGGATCTTGAAATTCTTAAAATTTGTATCAGGGTGCTTTCCATGCCCACTGCCAACACCACTCTTCCCATCATTAATTTGCTGTTTATCTTTCTCCTCATTTTTCTCTTTCTCCCTCCCTCTCTCTTTACATTTATCCTTGTCACGGTCTTTCAGCAAGACAATATACGGCCTATCACCCACCATTTCAACATGGCACACGGACTTAGCAGCTTGCATAAAAATCACTGGATCCCGTTGAATGACTGAAATTAAATTAGACAGAAAATTGCGGGGTGTTAGCCTTCCAGTGGACTGTCTGTTATTAGCAGTGGCAACACTATGCCGTATCTCAGACTCCATAGCTTGCTGCAGGGTTTGGGAATCTTCGAGGATGTGTCGTATTATGATAGCAGCAACATTGTCAAAGCCAACAAACAAGCAAGTTGTTGGCAAGGAAAGAAGTAAGCGTAATCCCCCGGCTTCCAGAAAACTAACAGCAACCGAGTGATTTCTCGTAAGAGTAGAACAGAGCTGCAATGCAGCATGCATTGTTTCTGAAGGTAGTTGTTTCCTCATGCAACCACAAATTATTTCAACAAGCCGATTTTGCTCCTGTATATCCAAATGCTTTGGCAATATCCCCAAAGTTGTCCGCAATTTGTTCTGCTTGTCATCGTCAATGACAAGAGATGGTTGGCTGCCAACATCATTCTTCTTCAACAGTTCTAATATATCAGCATTTAACTTTATATCCACTTCTGAAAGCCGATCAAGGGCAATAAGAGCTGAAGTCACCCATTTCGGAACTTGAGATGTTTCTCCATCATGTGAACTAGAATTCCACAGTGAGAGCAGATCAGATGCAACTTTGACCAAACCACTCTTGGAAGCTAATTCTCGTGCAGCTGAATCTTCATTAAGAATTAGGGCAAGAACATGAAATGAAGAAGAAAGCATGTTCCTGTTTCCGCTGTCGGATATGCCACCACAAAGCTTCACTTGTTCAATGATAAATGAAATGACTCTTGGTCTTTGCTGACCTTCATTTTGTGAGCAAATCATCATCAGAAGATCTCTAACAGGGAATGCCAAGGAGTCTTTCATTTGAAGAAGTTTCCTACAAGTAGCCAATAGCTCATCAACTGGAGGGAGTTGCACCAGTTCCTCTTCAATGGTCTGACTGTTTTCACTTGCAGCATCTTCCTTTAAGTTTGATCCAGCGTTCCCAAGGGACATTGCTAGTGCACGTGCAAGTTCATCATCTTCAGGGATTTCCTCAGGATGTGAAAACAACCATTCCATTGCAAGCTCTACACTATCTGAACCAACCTGCCTCAGGGCCTCTTCAGCTCGAGACCTGGAAAACCCCATCTCTACAATCATTGAAATTGTTGACTCATTCGGTGGTGGCCCAGCCACCCGGCCAGCATTATTATTAACATTTTTCACTTCTACACCAGAGAAGATGTGCCTCACGATGTTAACAACTCTGGCAATAAACTCATAACTGCATTCTGGGAATTGTGGGTGGGTCCAAACAGGAAGCAGAGCCTTCAGCACCATGGAGTGAAGAATCTTCACAAACGTTTCTGCATCCCGAGGAAATGGTGCACCCCCACTAACTAGAGGCTGGGTGAGCAAATGCTTTGTAAAGGGAGATAATATAAAAGATGAAGTCACCAAGTGGTCCATAAGTTTACCATAGCTAGCCAAGGGTCCATATATCCATAAGCTATCTGTTTCATCTATTTGATCTTGCCTCCCCTCATCAGTCTCCATGGGAGATGCAGGAGTTCTGTTGACGGCAAAAAGTAACTGGCTTGTAGCTTCAAATGTTGTCAAGACTGATTGTATTACCCCTTGTCCATACAAGAAATTTAGTAGAACAGGATTACATGAATCAGGTTTGTCCAGAAGCATGCCATCAATGAAATTAATAACCTTGCCGAAGTAGCGACACTTGGTTGAAACAGATATCTCTGATCCAGAAGGGTTGGCATGACCCCCAAAATTCATGTGGTCTAAAGCTATCGAAGCAAAGGTAGAAGCCACTGATTTTGAAGGAGCAGACACATTTAGCATATCATCCCGACGACGAGACGGAAGTAGCATCACCTTTCCCAACTCTTGAAATAAATGGGTTATGTGAATGGATAATGATCTTACCATATCACAACACGAGTGATAGTAAGATTTCTGCTTGTCGTTATCCTTTCTGGCACACATTTCAGTTCCATCAGATGAAGTGGACAGAGGTGATTCGTGACTGGCTCCCAGCCACGAACTTGAAGGTCCATCTATATTCTGTCGTTGTTGAGAGAGATCACGATAAAGATTTATAAGATCGAAAAACTGGGATTCAAAGCTCCATCCAGAAGTCCGCCTTCTAAGTGAAGGATCAAGAAACCGCCTGACGGTATTCAACCTGTGCTCTTCAGTATCATTTGGAGACAGTTCTGGCGATGGTGAATTCTCACCAGTACCAGTAAAGTCTACCTCTGTATCAACCTTAGCATCTTCGAGTTGAGCAATTTGCCATAGAACTTCACGCTGAATAAAACCCATATCTTCCAGAACATCCTTACTGCCATTACCAAATTCTGTGAGCAATGCAGTTACCCAGCGATTATCCTTTGAGGCAGCTAAAAATAATAGGAATTCAACAAGAGAGAGGGATGAAAATACAGTGCTGTCTGGAGTGGTCTTAGGTTCCAGAAGAAAGGAAGCAGAGACCGCACTGAACGCTGTCAATGTTCTCTTCAGATGATCTCTGAGTGTAGAACAGAAGGCACGAGCCAAAGGAACGGAATGATGCTGAGTAAAACTCTTAAATACCAAGGTGCTATGCAATGCTATGGACATTCCATCAGTTGATTGAGTAATACTTGGGCGTAACAGAAGTTTGAATAAAGCTTCAATACCCGACTTCTCCACAAATAACCGACATGTTTCAGAATTTACTATTGTCCTGTGAACAAGCACCATCACATGAAAGATACACAGCTGCATAAACTGCTCATCACTGATGCCTTCAACCAACAAATTTTTCTCATCAGGGGAGCGGGAGCAAGTGCCTAAATTTTTTCTGTCCTCAGAATCCATGGAATCCATTACCATTGTGTTGTTTTCATTCTCTTTCGCTGCTGACCCAGAACAAGTACTCTCTCCAAGCAATGCAATCTTATTAACAATTTCAATGATAAGATCAACACCACTACCTCTCAATGCAGATACGTGCCGTAATAGCTCTTCCAGAGCATTCGCCAAAGGAACAATACCCTCATTCATTGCCATCACATACCTTTTGTCGGTGAATATATCTATGAGGAAGCGTAAAGCCGAAGTTTCTCTCACTGCCTCTAAGCCCTTAGCATTGAGGCAAATTGCACCGAGGCCATTGAGAATGCATGTAATGGCTTTTGAAGATGGAAGTATACCAGCCGACACTGATGATAAAAATGCAGCAGGAAGACCCAATTCATGCAAGACATTAAAACAGGTTGGGTCTTTGTGAATCATTTCACTCATAAGAGTTACAGCTGAGGAATAAATCTCACCTCCAAACTTTTCCATGTTACTGAAAATCATTAACAAAGTGGGAGTCAAAGAAACGTCATAAGAATTCTGTGATCTACTAGAATTTGCTGCAGCATATGTCGCAGAACCAAGTGCCTTCAACAGCGCCCTGATGAGTCTCTTCTGAGCATAGAACTGATCATCACTGTATTTATTACATTCACCAATTGTCATAGTATTGTTCTCTGCCTCAGCCAAGTCAATCACTCTTTGCACTTCAATCTGCAATCTGTAAACCAAAAGCTCTACTCCACCCAAATCTTTGAAAAGCGTTACTGCTGTATTGCTGTAATCCATGAGCTTCTGCAGAGTCTTCACAGCTAAATACACAAGATGCACGTGTTTAAGATCTGAATCTTCCAAAAGCGGTAAAAAGGTCGGCACCATCCCCGACCCCCGAATGATGCTTCCAGTACTTGAAGAAGACATTACATGTAGCATGTAAAACTGTAGAAGTGCTTCAACAAAGGCAAGAGATGACAGATCACTGGAGTTTTTCAATGACAGGATTGCTCTTTGCAGTACATTTAAGAGGATCGTGCGATTACCACCGGCAAAACTGATGCTTGATCCACTTAATATACGTGCACGTTCATGAGATGCCGAATATGCAGCTAACAATGCTCCCAGAGCTGTCATTGCAAATGTTCTTATGCTTCCAGAAATGATTTCTTCAGACCTCACAATTCTGATTAATTCATTTGAATATTCTGGCTCATTTGCAAAAAAAGAAACAAGTTCATCATGTGAATCACCAGACTGTACAAGCACAATGAAAGAGAGAAGACAAATCTTGCTGTAAATCCTGCATATTCTGGGAGAACGGAGGGCATGTGCATATCTGATTCTGGTCAACAATGAGAACCTATGCTCTGCAGGTACATTATACTGATCAATGCACAACTTCATTAGTGACAGGTCATCCTCTTTCCGTAAGTGAAGATCGGGGAGATTAATCACACTCATCCCAGAAGAAAGTGTGTCATCATTAGGTTCTGAAATGCTGTGAGAATTGGCACCATGCAGTTCAAAGTAAAGTGCTGACCCAATGCGATACTGTAACTTGTCCTGATCACTTTGCACACCAACCGGAAAGAGATTTAGACCTTCCTCTGGGGTCCTCTCATGTAGGGTGACACATGAATACAAACCCAGGCCTTCTTCTTTTGTACCCCATCCCTGTGCAAGAGAAAGGAGATGGCTGTTCACAGACCCACAGCCAACCAGCTTTCCATTTGCATGTAGCTTGGACGGAATTATCTTCACTAGGGCAGATAGTGTCTCCAAAGCTGCAACAACAATTTCAGGATCTGTTGATGCAAGCAAGAGCCTGAAATGCTGAAGAGAGAGAAGAAAATTAGGACAGATAACTTAATGCAGGATTGAGTTTCTCGTCACACATCAGGATACAAAAAAGCAGAGTGAACTTTGTGTCTTCTCCTTACCTTTCTCATTTTTTTTTATTGGAGGGGGGGGGGGGGGGGGGGGGGGGGTTAGTTTATTTACACAAAAATCAGGTATTATTAATTCCCCCTATTCAATTAAAAATCATATTCATTTTACCCAAGTTTGAAACCTGATTCCTGTCCCTTTCTTCTCTCTTCTCGATGACGCATTTAACCATTGCAAAGGCGATGAAGAAAATGCGTCTTTACAATGGTTAAATGCATCGATGCTGACGTGGGCACGTAGAGGTGAAACTGTTGATTTTCGATCTGCTGCTTTGGGCCGTATTTGAATGGGTCATCATTCACAGCAGCATGGCGATCTGCTGTTCACAGTCGTCGTTGACTCCCTTTTTATTTTTCAATCTGTTGTTCTCTCTCTATACCCTCTTCCTATCGCCATCATCATTGAGAAGCGCCCATCGCTTGCTATGAATGGCGACTCTTAGTTTTGCAGCTAGTTTGTGGTGGCGACTATGGTAGTTGTTGAATTTCGTGGTGGTGGTGCGATCTTTCGATATGTTTTATTGCGTTTTTTAGGTGGTGATTGTGGATTTTTTTGTGGGGGTGATGTAAATGGAAATAAAGGAAGTAGTGGTGCTGGTGTGCTGTGGGTGGTGCGTTGTACAGTGGTGGTGTGGTGACGTTAGAGCATCGTGGTGCTCATGATGGTGATTGCAGGAAGCAGTGATACTTATGTTGGTGAGGTGATGGTGGATTCGAAGGCGGTGGGCCTAGCCAAAAAAAAAAAAAAAAAAAAAAAAAAAAAAAAAAAAAAAAAACTTTATCCAACTACAGTAAAATTAATCATATTTTCAGTGTTTAGCTTACCTCTAAGCCACTAAAAGAACCCTTATTGTGGCAATTTTCTAGAATGAATTGCATCACTCGCAGAATTTGCAGAACTGGTTGTTTTGGGAATGGGCAAACATCACCTAAAAGATTATCGGACAGGAGAAGATCGTTTCTGTTGGATAAATGTGTCTTGAAATATGTGTCAAAATGCATAAATAATGGTCTCCAGTGATGGAAGTTCCCCTGGAACGAAGCAAAATATCAGTAGAAAGCCAATGAACCACAGGATAAAAGTAACTATAATCAGGACTAATCACCACCTTGCCAAACTCCCAACGAAAACCAGATAGAGGTATTGCTATGTCTTGTAATGGACATTGAATCACCTTGTCAATAAATGCCTTTATTCTCGGAGGCTGTGAAAGAAAAACACAGTCAAGGTTCATGGACTAGGCAAGAAAAGGACAGATTACATAAAAATGGTAAAAGGCCATCTTATCTCCAAGTCAGATCTCAGAGGAGATAACAAAAATCGTACAGCTTGATATTTTAATAATTACAGAAGTTTGATATCAATGCTTAAACCTGACAAATTAATTTCAGCTAGATCACTATGTCATCCCACTAATAGAGTACAAAAGCTTACTCGAAATTATTGTTGTAAATGTGATCGTCAAGATCATAATGAAGACAGTAAGTACAGCTAATGGATTGATAAGATGAAATACCATTGGACAGAGATGAATTGTTGTGAATTCAAATACAAGAAACATAAAATCAAATGAATTCGCAGCCAATTATCATGTTAGAAATAAAAAGCAAAGTCAATTAATGCCCTGTTTGAGCCACATTCTTTCAAAAAAAATTAAATTCTCAAACAATGATTTGACATCATTTCAACCACACATTCTTAAATAAAATAATATTATACGCAAATCCAAAATTTTTCCTTATTTTTTTATCGAACATTTTCCATGAATATACTATTCAAAAATGCATTCTTACGCAAATAATGTGGCTCAAACAAGGACTAAATATAGCCAACATAACCCATAAAACGCAATATAATAAAATACGCGTATGAAGAAGCAACGGTGTCTCGCCAGTTCAAAAAAGATGATATACATATATTTTAATGCCTTACATACTAGTATATTTGGAAATCAATGGACTAAAAGTTAATACCATCAGGTCAAAGATTCTTCTGAGTACATTGCTATCAAAGAAGCTGAATGTATCGTGAACTCATCAATTGCTATATGAACAATTTGTTTATTACAATAAACCAGGATTTTTAAATAAGAATTCCAGTCACTCCCCCGACCATCCCACCTCCGAAAAAACATGAATATATCAATCAAAAATTTCGTCCCATTTTTTATTTGAAGTTTTCCGCTTTTATATACTTTAACCTATTTTTGACTCATGTTTATAAACAATTTTTAAAAACTCAAGCACTTTTATCCACTCATTTCAAGACACAAAAGTACTACATACTTATCAACCACTTATTTCTATCTATTTATAATTCAAATGGTTCATAAACACTTTTCAAACATGCTTTTAGTTTTTTAGCCACATATAAAAAAATAAAAATAAAAACCTAAAACGGGCATTTGTAGACAAAATTATATTTGGTTTTTCTCAAAATGTCTTTCAAATTTTAATATGTTGGAAGAAAAGATTGATGTTTTAATTCTTTTATATGGCCATCAGGTAGAGACAAATTAAATATGATTATCTTGTCTCCTTATTCAACCCCCTCTTAATCATTTTCTTGTTCTCCTAAATTTTCCTCCCCCAGATTCAATGAGGAGATATTTTATCGGCCATATCCATATTCAGTTTCGTTGCTAAGGCAGCACTGTATTAGTCTTCACATTTTATTCATTTCTTACGTTCAAAAATTCAAGGGAGAATGTTTCCAAGTAGCTTCTTGCCTTCATATCATGGTAGTTACTTTACAGATAAAATAGAAAGCTAGACGCAATTACAGTTTCAAGAAAAACTTCAGTGAGTTATCAATTAACTCCTCCAGGCAGAATTTGAAATCAAAACAGAACCAAATACATCCCCATTCAAATAAAATACTTAACAATTCCAAGTAGCTTCTTGCCTTCATATCATGGTAGTTACTTTACAGATAAAATAGAAAGCTAGACGCAATTACACTTTCAAGAAAAACTTCAATGAGTTATCAATTAACTCCTCCAGGTAGAATTTGAAATCAAAACAGAACGAAATACATCCCCATTCAAATAAAATACTTAACAATTATAAAGTAGAAAGAGGGTCCAATGCCTCCAATCAGTACCCATTTGGCCCAAATATGTCTCGAGGCATGAAGTGTTAATTTGACTCAACATAAATTCATAACTATATAAGAAGTATTAACAAGAAGAGAGATTTCAGATTTCCATTTAATTGACCAGAGGAACCAAATACAACATAAAGAGCATCTACCACCCATACCTAAACCAATCAATGCAAACATGAAAATAAGCATATGAAACCTCTCGTCAAGCGTGAATCACAGCACATTTAAACAAATTTATTTATTTATTTCCGACATAAAAACAGAAAATATTATTAACCGTTAAATATAAATTAATATTTATCAGATATCACAATTATTATGCAATACAACCATTCGTGTTTAAATTTTTTATCCAACCCTGCGCACACCCATTTCCCCTTCCCTCCAACCCCCATCATTCATAAATAATTTTAAAAAAAAAAATCCAAAAAAAAAAATGATTAAGTGAATAGAAAAACGTGCTCCTGGACAAAACTGAAAGCCAATCTATAAAACATATTTTCTTTATTATTTTAATTATCGAACCCCAAAAATTCAGGGAATAGTAATGGGCCTATTCGCCCGCTAATAATTACTACAGAACAAACGTCAATTGGAAACTACACTCATACATAAATGCGTACATACACGTATTCATAAAGCTAGGGAGAGATACTAAGAGAAATAATACAGGCTCAGAGTCGAGTTTAACAGAGGGACCGATAGCTCCTTCACTAGAGAGCAGTTGGCGTAGCCTGGATGGCAAGCTTGATCTTACACTAGCCATTTTAACCTCCGCAACTCTTGTTTACTGCAATAAAAACAAAAACACAAAAGCCAACCAAGAATCAGTATCAGAATCTCATTTTTATAAACAAATAACATCAAATTTCATTACTACAGATGAACCCGTGAATCAAAATTGAAAACCAAATAATTAATACTTCAAAAAACACTAATATAAAGCCAAAGTATGTGTGTACAAAAGGGGGGCTGACCTGGTGGAGATAAAGGGGGGGCGTTGGATGCAAGCACATCGAAAGGGTTTGGACTGTACAAAGAGGGAAATTAGAGAGACAAAAGTGTATCTACTTATATATATGGTTTATTGTGTGTAGAATTCGATTGAAATCGAAAC
This sequence comes from Olea europaea var. sylvestris, assembly GCF_002742605.1. Lineage (NCBI taxonomy): Eukaryota > Viridiplantae > Streptophyta > Magnoliopsida > Lamiales > Oleaceae > Olea > Olea europaea. Next base: position 251,699 of record NW_019256967.1, read on the forward strand.
CCTTGTAGAGAGGGGAGAGGGCGGAGTTACTGACACAATAGTCATTTCCACCGCAATGTCTTCTCTGAAATTTATAGGGTTATAAGGCGGTTTTGCCATTTGGTCCTTCATCTTCTTGAATGTTCATTTTTACTCTGTCAAATGGTTTCATTTTCCTATGTTGGTCTCTTTTATGTTCTTTATCTATTTTTCTTTCTTTTGACTTTTTTTTTTTTTTTTTTTTTTTTTGGTTTTTTTTTTTTTTTTTTGTGACTTAGGTGTCCGAGTTTTGCCCAATTAATTCTAGGGAGTGACAGTCTTCCCCCTTGATTAGCCATCAAGGTAAATTCAAATACGATCATATTTTATACATACTTAGGTCAAATATTCGGGATGCAATTTTTCTTCTTGTGAACCTCCCTTTACGACAAATGGACAAATCCTCGGAGGAGCGACAAAACACACTATAACTTTGCCTCCACAAGACATATGTCTTCCAACATAAATGTTGTCTTTTAACTGTCGCGTGGATTAGAATTTTCGATACACTGTAGAAAACCCTCCTACTTTACTATTGTGCCATGTCAATGAGGCTTCTTTTGACTATTTTCATTGATACTACTATTGTCATTCAACATCCTCTTTTAACTTTTGATGATTGCATAAAAAGATAAAATGATGCTTCATAGATCAAAACTACAAGAGCTATGTTACGTCATTTTACATTTTATGTAAAAATATAATAGGAAATATAATGCTCACAATTTCTATATTTCATTAAGATATTTAATATTATTTTTTAAGTGTGCATTTACATCATATCTAAATTTATTTTCTAGTTCTCTCTGATTTTATGTTTAATTGAACTTTAGTTTATATTTTTATGGTTATTGGTTGCAATCATAAGTAAAGTGGGGATAGTGTGGGTTATATTCCTCGCCAAGGATTTGTGCTTGTCGGTTGGATTGAATATTGAAAACAGCGGATCTGATAGTTGACGATCGTTCGATTCCACCTACTATGTGAAGGGATCTCCATGACGTGAGTTAAACATATAGCTGATTGCTCTTTCTTTTGATGTTGCATTGGTACTTTTTTTATCGTAACACTACAAGCAATCAAACAAAAAAAAGTCTATGATAAACAAACAAATTCACAATAAAACAAGTTTAGCCATGTTTGTTATAGATTCTTAAAATTTGTTTTTCTTCAAATTCATTTTGAACCACATTTTTGTAATAAAATATTTTAATAGTGGACTCATAACTATTTTTAATATTTAAAATACTTTTTACAAAATTTATTCTCAAAAAATCTACATCAAACATGTCCTTATTGATGATACATTGATGAAAATTAATTGAAAACCAATTCTAAAAGAGTAGCAGATTTCTGGAGGTATTTTATGACCTAGGAGTGGAGCAAAGACAACCTATCCTACTGTTAGGAGTGCCTACCCAATAGGTGATGAGATGGGAGAGGGCTCTCCATTTGCTTCCAATGTTGGCTATTCACCTTTAATTAAGAGGAATCTCAATAGATAGTTTCAATTAAAAATTTGCAATCAGAGTAGCGTATGACTCAAACAAGTCAACTTTTGGAAGATAAAATACTCAACATAATTTAAAAAATTGTGGTAAGATAACTTTATCTCTTTAGGAATTCAAAGTTGACCCTCGGATATAAAGATGCTGCTCAAATCGAGGGGCTAGAAGCTGTTTTGAAACTATAATTTACAAGCTACAGTTCATTCAACAAGAGCAAAAAAGAGAAATTAGTGCTCACTTCTAGCTACCCATTCTATCAACTCCCACTCCAATGTAGGAAAAATGCTATATTCTTTTCTTTTTTATTGTGGATGTGTTAATTATACATTTGTATTTCACATACAATTCAATTTTCAACAATGAGTTGATTCACTAACATAGCAGAGTCGAAAGGGGAAAAAAAAATTGTACAGAACTAATACATCGAAAAAAATTCCGTAAAACATTTTTTTAGCTATGAAAAATTAAATGGCTTCCCTCTCTCCGACCCCGTTCACTGAGCCATTGAAGTCTTTGACAATTCTCTTAACTGTTGAATTTAACTATAATCATGCTAAGAATCAAGAATCACAAAATAATAAATTAATAAATGTAATTCATACCTGCGGAAACCGTCGTTGATATGAATAATAGCAGCTAGTTCTTCCACTCCTTGCTCCTCACAAAGTATTAGACGTCAATGGAGCAAGCTAATAAAACAATATTGAGAAGAGAGGGGACTTAGCCTTTATATAAAAAAATTATCAAGCCGTCTCATTACGACTTAAACTCTAATTAGGGTTTACATATATTTCCTACCCACTACTTAAAATTACCACATCATGTTAAATATAACCGTAAGGTAATTTATTTTGGCCCAATCACAATATCATTATGAGTCATACAGTTAACTCGTAAAATTTATAATCGAATGTGAAGCTCATATTTGGAATTATTCTAATATTCTCCCACTTAGGCAAACATTTATTGCTATAATAAAACATTTAACACCCAGGTTAGACTTCATAGGTGGCCACAAAAGTATAGCTTCAATGATGACACATTACACAACATGATCTGATCCAACAAGAATCTTAACACCGAAGATGGAAGTCATTACACCAATTAAGCGATATAAGACCATTCCACAACTACAAATGTCAACATCTTTATCGATATGGATCCCCTTCCTCCAACCAATGTGGTAGTATATAGTATGAATTTAGCACCAACTGTGATAAAAATCGTGCTAATTCATATCGGTCATCATGCTTCAAATCAAAATGAAGTCACATGTCTCCAAAAAAAACTTATCTTATGTCTCTATCTATCATATCTCGATATTGCAATAATATCATAATTAAAGACATTAGTCAAATAGATGCTCAAAATAATTCGTGGATAAAGGAAAATATATTTTATTATTGAAAATGGGTTGTACCCAAAAAACATAAGGGTTGCCTATATATCCCATAAAGGGATCAAGCCTAAAACATAGTTCTTTTACATGTATATAACTCCCACTAACTAAAAATATCAAATGTTTTCACAATGCTCATATTAGCAACATGTGTCTTAAAAACTTTTGAAGCGAGTCCCTAGTCAAAGGATTTGCAATCATAGCCTCTGTATTTATATGCTCTATATTCATCTGTCATTTCTTGACTCTGTCTCTAACCACCAAATATTTGATGTAAGTATGTTTTGATCCATCAAAACTTTTATTATTCTTTGAAAAGAATATTGCTGCTCTGTTATCACAATAAATAGTGATTGGTTTCGAGATAGAATCAACAACTTTCAACCTAGAAATGAAATTTCTTAACCAAACAACTTGGACTGTAACTCCATAACATGCTACAAATTTAGTTTGCATAGTAGAAGATGTCACTAGAATCTATTTAGCACTTTTCTAAGAGATAGCACCACCACTAACTTATGAAAATATAACCTCAGGTTGATTTCAAATCATCTTGACATCCAGCAAAATTAGAATCTAGTAGCCTGCCACCTCAAGATATTTGAACGCTGGAATGTAAGCATAAACCTTCAGTTTTCTTCAAGTATCTCATAACTTTCTTAGTTGCTTTCCAATGCTCTTGTCTTGGATTTGAATGAAACCTGCTAAGGACACTGATTGCGTATGCAATATTCGGTCTAGTGCAAATTTGAGTATACATCAAACTCCCCACAGCACTAGCATATGGTATCATCTTCATAGATTCTCGTTTCCAACTCATTCATTAGATATTGAGTTTTGTTAAACTTATCCCATTTTATAATAGGTACATCACTAGATGCACGATTCTACATATTGAACCATTCTAATATAACCTTTTTGAGAAAGTACCGGCAAGCCACGATGTCTATCACAATATAATTCAACGCAAAGTATATAAAAGGCTTCTCCAAGATCTTTTATCTCAAAATTAAAAGACAACATTTTTCTTTATCTCGTGAAGTAACCCGAAGTTATTGCTAGCAAGCAAAATGTGATCAACATATAGGACAAGAAGAATAAAAAAATTTCCAATGTTTTTGGGAAAAATGCATTGATCAACTGTATTTTCAACAAAATCAAGAGAGGTGACAACCTTGTTAAATTTCAAATACCACTGTCGTGATACTTGCTTGAGGTTATATAAGGATTTTTTTTTAACTTGCATACGAAGTTTTCTTTTTCCTTCACTACAAGACCTTCAGGTTGTCTCGTGTAAAGTTTTTTAGAAATATCTTCATTCAAAAATGTTGTCTTAACATATATCTGATGAAGCTTTAAATTATAGTGTGCCACAAGTGCCATAATAATTCGGAAAGAATCTTTCGACAAAACAGGTGAGAAGGTTTCAACATAATCAATGCCTTTTCACTGAGTGAAGCCTTTTGCAACCAATCTTGCTTTCTTTCGTTCAATGTTCCCTTTTAAATCCAATTTACTTTTAAAGATCAACTTGTTATATATAGCTTTAGCATCTGAAAAAAATTCAACAAGTTCCAAACTTTATTCTGTTTCATAGAATTCATTTCATATTCCATAACATTTATCCATTTATCTTCCTCGAGACTTGTCAATGTTTGATTATAAGTTACAGGATCAACAACATGTCCAATATTAAAATCACTCTCCAATAAATATGTAATATAATCACTGAGCAATGTAGATATCCTTTACCTTTGCGATCTCCTAACTCGTGGCTCAGAAATTGACCCAATTGTTGTTGGAGGAATTGGAGGTTTCTCTTGGTTCTTCGATTCTTCATTTAAAACTTCAACTAACTAAGAACCAACTCTTTCTTGTATAACAGGAACTGTAACAACTTGATTTAATTCAACAAAAAATTCTCTCAATGTAGAACTCTCACTATCACCAAAATCGTTCTCTAGAAATTTCGTAGTAATAAACTCAACAATTCTAGTACTGCGATATATACTTTTGATCTCTCTGGGTACCCAGTAAAGTGACAAGTAATGGATTTCGGATCTAATTTATTTTCAAATGGATTAAAAATCCTAACCTTGTTGGACATCCCCAAACCTTAAAATGGGCCAAACCTGACTTACTTCCTATCTATAATTCAAAAGATGTCTTTGCAACAACTTTACTTGGAACTCTATTCAATATATACAAGGNTAACTTCACTACTCCTATGAATTCAACCTTCATTTGAACTCCATTTTCAACACTCAATCTTACTTCATTCTCATTTGACCTTCGTTTGTTTGTGAACCCCTACAAGGAATTCACAATTTAACCACCAAGAATTTAAAAGCACATCTAATAAAGAAGACTCAAAATAAACTAAGGCCAAGGAGATACCTGCAGAACTCTTCTTCTTTTTTAACCAAGTCTTAAACTTAAAAGGGTCTTTCTACTAATTACCCTTCTTTTTACATAACTTGTATCGATCATTTTTCTTTATAATTCCTTTAGGACCACTGGAAATTTGACCCCTAAAATTTTTATTCTACTGGTTTTGATGTGACTTATTGTCCTTACGGAACTTAGGCTTATGGTTATGAGAAGACCCCTTGTTCTATGATGGCTGGAGAGCTAATTGCACAGTTTCGATACTCTCACGACACATCCTAAACTCTTCTTGGACATACACTGTAATAAGGTCATTCAAATTCCATTTATCTCCCTGAGCATTGTATGCAACCTTAAATTGATTAAACTGGCTAGGAAAAAGGCCATTTAGAACATGATAGACTAAAAAAAAGTTTTGCAATATGAATGTCAAGAGCCTTCACTTTAGATGATATATTTATCATCTTCATAACGTGCTCTCTAACACCACTGATACCATCATATCTTATGTTCATCAATTTGTCCATTAGATATCCAGTTTCGGCTTTATCAAACACAACAAATTCATCTCCTATGAATTCCATAAAACTTTTGGCATTTTCGTTGTCTAGGTAGCACCCATAATGGAATCAGATATAGAGCGCTTCATAATTTTCAAACAGAGTTTGTTGGCATTTTCCCACTTTTAATATTCGGCTACATATTCAACAGTGCTCTTATCTATGGGTTTCTCAAGCCTTTTCTCCATTGCAAAATCCAAGTCTAAAAAACTATGTACTATTTCTATGTCTCGTTTCCATCTTACATAATTATTTTCAATCAAGGTTTCAATAGCAAATCATTGACTTGAAAGAGATGAGACATTATAAACTGTGGAAACATAGAATATTATAATCAATACCATCCAAACATAATGCATGCAATCAAATAGATGATAAGATATTCATCTAATTAACATGGGCTATTAATTAGATAATTCGTAACTAAAATCAAAATCATATGAATTTTATTATGATAAGAGTCTAGATGCATCATCATAAAGCATCTTTGGGCTGACAAAACAATATGTGGTAAGGTACTCTTACAACACATCATATAACTAGTTGATTACACCCAAAGAATAATGCGGTAGTGTAGCACAACTTTGGGGTGTCAATTTCACAGGGAGATAGACGAATTGTTTTAAGGATTTGACTAACCAAGGTTTTCGTGGTTGTGAGAAGAATTTATCACTTTGAATAAAATTTAAATATCAAAGTGTGAGATTAGTGAAGCACTCGAATTCACTCTCCCGGATTGAATCAATCAACACCAATCATTCATGCATCTTACTAAAAAATCTAGGTTCCTATAATATAATCCCACTTAGTCTATTGAAATCAGATTCAAAAGCGACCATAAACATCAAACATAAGGCAGTAAAGAATCACACCAATGAGACAATTTAAATTGGAATTTAAAAAATATTCGATCAAACTATAGAAAGGGCATGACTAATTCTATGAAAAATCTAATAAGAATTAAATCACTTTCAAAACCAATTCATGAAGAAAAACTTTGATCAATTTAATTTCACTTATAATTCTAGAATTTAGGCTTCTTAAGAACATATTCCTCTTTGATTTATTGAAACACGATTATATACCTCAAGCATAAAACAATAATCAAATCACATCAATAAATCAACTGAAGTTTAAATCCGACAAATATTTTCGTCATTCAATGGAAAAACATAATCAAATCCATGAATAATTTAATAAAGGCTAAACTAACTTCAGAATTATAATAAGGTAGAAATTTAAATCCCAGACTTATTCGACAATGAAAAGCACGTTACATGAATGGAAAGATGTTAAAATCCCCAAATCCGATCGAGATCATTCGTGGTTTCATCCAAATATTTAGCTTTCCATGGAGTTCTTGTACCTAAGATGAAAGAAAAGAGATAGGAGATGATTGGGAGCGTTCTCCCGTGTTTTGGGGTGATTTAGGGCTTAAAATTCGTGGGAGATCAAGTTACCATAAGAGTTTGAACGGAATTAGAAAACTAAAGATTCAGACAAAAATTGTTTTGTGCGATTGCTTTTAGTATTTTGGCCAAAACTTTTCCTCTCGATGTTCGATTAAAGCAATTCAAAGTGCGTTGAAAAGATAACACAAAAAACTACAATTTTTCTAGAAATAGCTCTTTCCAAATTTGAATGTTTACTAGATCAAAAGTTGATCTCAATCTCTAGATAAAAATCTGAAAAATTCTTATGCGATTGGAATTTTATTTGTGAAAATATTATGGTCATATTTAACTTTTTTTGACTTCTAATTGCACCCAATTTACTCCTAACTTTCTTGAATCATCATTCCATAGTCCATCTCATCTTTAGATTATTTGCAACTTGATCCCTAATCTTTTAGTTTCTTACATTTTGATCATTTTTTGCTCTTTTCTTCTAAATTTCATCTTTTCAATGCAACCTGAATCAAAGTATAAGGATAATGAGTGCATTTTGGTATGAAATAATCACACGAATACAATAATTAAGATGAAAAAGTATTATATTTTACACTCTTATCACTAGTTAATAAAATTACATTGATTTTCGAAATACC
>NW_019256967.1:264140-291079 GCF_002742605.1 Olea europaea var. sylvestris
AATATGAAAATTTTTAAAATCAGGGCTCTAGGCTTTCACCTAGTCACCTACTGCTTGAGTCTGCTCTGATCTTGGAAACCATCCGATGGAACTATTAGCTCTTCAAAGGAAAACAATTGAAATTTAAATGGTAAGAGACATGAAAGGTTGAATACCAACTTGTAAAAATGGTCTTAGCAATGGAACATCGATGCAATTTTCACATATAATAGCAATGGAATAATGAGAGCTGAATTAAAGGATGATTAGCAACTTGGTTGAAGCTCCTTCTTGGTTGTGTATCTCTTTTAAAATGTCATTTAGTCCATTAACTTTTAAAAAAACGAGTGACGGATGAATACTAAAAGAGATTGTCCACGTTTGGGTTAGATTAAAAGCTTATTAAAATCCCAAATCAAATTTCTCATCACCCACATCAATTTTGACAATTAAATATAAAATTCGATATTCGTACGAACGTGAATACGAATCTACTTTGATAATTCAAAATGAATGAACGAATTTTACTCAAAATTATGTCAAAATCAACCATATAAAGCTGTTTTTCCATTAATATTTAAAAAGTTCACTGATAATAGAAATATTTAACCCACACCCTCGTCCGTATGTCGCCACTAATTTTATTTTAATGCACCAAATTACACACATTACTCAAAACATTATTTTAATAGAGACATCACAATCCTTCTACAAAATGTATTACTAGAATAAATTAATAGTACACCACATATTCTCTCCCTCTCCATCTCAAAAATATGTACATTTTTCCTCACCATTTATTTTTTTGCTCTACTCGTGTCTCGGCTCCATTAATTTCAAAAAATATATTTTTTTTATTCAAAACTCATTTTAAACAATACATTTTCTCATAAAATAATATTACAAGTAAATCTAAAACGGTCTTATCTTTTACTCTAAAAAATCACTATTCTAAAATATATTTTCTCCCAAAATCACATTAAGCCCTTGTGTCACCATTAAAATTTTAATACATTTTTCTCTCTTCTTTTCAACCACATATTTTTTAATAAAATAATATTATACGTGAATAAAAAAAATTCTTCTTTTTTAACCATACATTCTACCAAAAAATACTATTTCATAATACATTTGACCTAAATTTCTCATTGTAATGAGTGTCAAACAAGGGCTAAACTGGAGCCTACACAGGGAATCAACTCACACACATTAAATTATATATCTAACTTCTAATAAAAATGGGAAGGAAGGTCTACTAGTGACATAATAGTAAATTAATCTCATTTTATTATGCATGATGTCATTTTTTATTGTCCATTTTGTTTATGTCAAACAAATGTTCTTCCACACATCATGTCACTAACATTAAAAAAATAATAAATTTAGTAAATATAAATTGCCATAAGCAAATAAAAAAAAAACTCTTCGCACATGAACTTTAAAAAAAAAAACTCTCCGCACAGTGCGGAGAGATGGCAAACCATGTGCGGAGTAAAAAAGGAAGAAAAACTCTCCGCACAATGCGGAGAGATGACAAATACTATGGCAAAACTCTCCACACAGTGCGGAGAGATGTCATTCTGTGCGGACACTATTCTTGCAAAGTGCGGACTCTCTGTACAGTGTGGAGTAAAAAAGAAAAAAACTCTCCGCACAGTGACTGTCACGTGCGTTTACATTTATCGTATTTTTATTAGTGTATGAATTTTAGTTTTTTGGAAAGTTTTTTAAGCAATATGTAGAAATATTTCCATGATATAAGAAAATAATTACAAATTATTTTTACAATTGCATAACAGTATTGTGTCATCTAAAAAAAATATACTTATATAGTTCATACTTGAATAAGAAATATATGAGATTATACAAATTATTTTGCTTGTATTCTTTGATAGTATTGATATGATTGAGTTGAATGTGAAGATTATAATTCTAAATTTTATTAATTCAATATTGAAAAATTGAAAATTGAGTATCATATTCATATGCATTTATATTTTGTACTTCATATATATTTAATATTTATTTTATACTTATGTTGAAAAAATAAAAATCTGAATTTTTTTTTGAAATTCGGTTTGGTAAGAGAATATACGGTGTTTTGCATTCTCGATATTTGTAAGTGCAAAAATCGGTATATAAAAATACAATAAGCTGCAAATACGGTAGGCAACATAAATGGTAAGTTGTAAATACGGTAGATAACATATACGTTAACCTGCAAATACGATAAGGTGCAAATACGGTAAGTTGTTTGCAAATACAGTACGGTAAGTTGTAAATACGGTAGATAGCATATATGGTAAGGTGCAAATACGGCAAGTTGTTTGCAAATACAGTAGGCTACAAATAGGGTAAGCTGCAAATACGATAGACAGCATATACGGTAAGCTGCCTGCAAATATGATAAGCTGCATATATGGATTTATAATTTGTTGTAAATGTATAAAATTTATTTAATATTGAATTTCTTAAGTATTAAATGTTGTAATTCAATACTGTTTCCTTTTTTATAATTGTACTTTCGAGAATTAAAAAATGGTTATGAAATTGCTAATTTTTAAATTTATTTTTTTAAGATAAAAATAATTTTTTTATGTTATTTGTAAAAAAAAAAATTATTGTTGTAATTTTATTAGTGTAATGAGAAGATTTATTATGCATTTTGTGAAAAATTTTATTTATGATGATTGATAAATATTCTTCCACACACGCATTATGCCAACAACATTAAAAAAATAATAATAATTTTAGTATATATAAACTCCATGACACAAAAAAAATAATAATAAAATAAAAAAATCTTCGCACATGAGCAAAAAAAAAACTCCACAAAGTGCAAAGAGATGTCAAACTATCTTTCCGCACAGTGTGAAGAGAAAAATAAAAACTCTCTGGATTTTATCTGCAAGTTCCAAGAGCCATTTTCTCAAAAAACTTTTGAGCAATGCATTGAACACTTTAATTCCTGGCCTACAAGCCGAAAGTATAATTTTATTGAAAATTGTATTCGCTTCTAATGTCCAAGAGTTGTTATCAAGCAAGTATAAAATATTGAATTTGGGTGGTACCCTAGAGCCTCCATTTATGAAAGCAATGTCATGGTACTATTAATATCCCCTTCTTTTCATAACTCACATATTATTTCATTGTATGATCACGAGAAAGCTCATTTTCAATACCATAAATATGATTTGTATCCTCAGAAATTGAGCTGTGATTGGAATTTAAAGAAGACATAATTGATTTTGAGCCATGTTTTTTACTCTGTTTCGTTGTATATACGAAAAATTTACAATCTTGAAATTTGACTTGTAGTTAAAAACAATTCTCCGTACAGTGCGGAGAGTTGGTTTTATCATCATTCCGCACTATGTGAAGAGTTTTTTTTTTTTACTTCACACTGTGCGAAGAATTTGCCAATTCTCCGCACATGGTTCAACTCTCTCTGCATTGTGCGGAGAGATTTTTTTCTCTCCACACTTTTTTTTTACTTCGCACATGGTTCAACTCTCTACGCACTGTGTGGAGAGTTTTGCCATTATGCGAACCAACTTTCCGCACTGTGCGGAAAGTTTTTTTTGCTCTCCGTACTTTGTGAAGAGGTTTTTTTTTTACTTCGCACATGGTTCAACTCTCTCCGTTCCGCATCTTTTTTTATTTTTACTTCACACTTGGTTCAACTCTCTCCGCACTGTGCGGAGAATTTTTTTTAATTTTACAATATTGAATTACACAAAATTTAGAAATATAGTCTTCACATTCAATTCAATCATATCAACACTATTAAAGAATACAAGCAAAATAGTTTGTATATTTCTTATTCAAGCATGAAATATACAAACATATTTTTTCTAGATACTGCTATGTAATTGTAAAAATAATTTGCAATTATTTTCTTATATCATGGAAATATTTTTAGATATTGTTTCAAAAACTTTCCAAAAAAACTAAAATTCATACACTAATTAAAATACGATAAATACAAAATTCGTGCAACGCACGTGATTGCGATTAGTAAAGAGAAATAGGAAAAAAGTCAAAAAAGGAAAGTAATATATATTTTTTAGTTTTTTTTTCTTCTTCTTTTTGTTGTTGTCTAAATAGGACAAACAAAAACGATCGCTAACAAAAATGCAAAAAAGGTGCAAGCTTTATGTAATTTTTTGTGTTTGTATGTACTAACTTTTGATTATAATTAGCCCCCGTTTGGTCCCCCATTAATTTCTATTACATTACATTACATTTTTCTTTCTCATATTTTTAATCATACAATCTTTTATAAAATAATATTACACGTAAATAAAAAAAATTTCCTTCTTTTTTAATGTCTTATTTTTCAAAAAATACTATTCCATCATTTTCAAATCTACAAAATGGGGCAGATGAGGGCTTATTTAGGAGGCTTGCACATGAAGGCAAGATATTCTTGCAGTAAAAGACAGAGAATAATTGCGAAAAGTCAATGAAGAAAATGAAATCATTTTTCCTTTATTGGAATAATTTTTTGAGACTATAAGTCATTTTCAATGTTTATAAATCTTTCTCTATCAAAAGATAAGTCTTTCTTAGAATTAAGAGCCATTGAATCAATTTGTTTATGATATTTCACAAAGAAATCAATATTTTTTTATTTTTTTTTTTGAAATTCTTGACTTTGAATACTTCAGTTATAACAAATAAAAACCGTAGCGGCATATGACCACTGTTTTATTTTAAGCTTTTATAATTGTTACTAAAATTAAAGATTACAATATTAGGTCTTCAATTGAATAACACAATATTAGCATGTTTGAGCCTCAATTTTAATTAAAAACGTATTTTGTAATGAATTAATCTAATTGTACAAATTTTGTTTACAAATAAGTGTTGACAAGATATAAGTCATTAGTTTCTATTGATTTTCAAAAATTGTTTTTGAAATAATTGGCCTAAATGTTGTCAATACATAATTTGTAAATCAAGTTTGTCAACCTAATTTGTACAATTAGCATGATTAATTTTGGAATAGTAATTTTTTGAAGAATGTGTGATTGTAAAATAAAGAAAAGCTTTCGATTTACGTGTAATATTATTTTAATGAAAAATATGTAGTTGAGAAGAAGAAAGAGAGAAATTTTGTCATAGTTCTTGAAAAGTCAAAAAATGCGTTTAGAACTAAGAAATTGCTTTGAGACTATTTTGATAAATTTTAGAAAGTGGTTTGTCGAATTAGGATAACTTTTACAGAAAGATGATTGATCTGACTTCTCGAGAAAGCTCTTCCACGAAAAAGCAAAATCTATCGCAAACAGACCCTTAATCAATAAACTGAGATGGACAAGAGTTGATCAGTATCAGGCTTAGACATTAAAAATTGTACGACACAAGTCCATTTAGGTCAAGCATCTACAAGACACAAGTCCATTTAGGTCAAGCATCTACAATATAAAAACGACTATATAAGTGTTTCACTTAATTATGACTTTGGATTTTCTCTGAATATGATCAAAGTAACTTTATCGTGAAAAGTTTCAACAAAAATGTTGAAACTCTGTCAAACTGGCCAATGCAAACAAATACGTTTTAGCATAAAACTCGTAATCAACAACTGTAAATATCAAAAGTTTAAGTAAGAGCTCTCTACTAAAAGTTTTCCATGTTAATTCGTACATTTATTTCCATCCGTAAGATAACTTGATCAAAACATAAATTTTGATGCAAATAATTTATTCAACCTTCTTTCTAGGTCATTCAGCCCCCTTTTGTAACAATTTTTTATTTCAAAAAATCAATTTTTTGACCGTTATTTCATTATTTCAACTGTTATTTTTTACTTCTCTACTCACAGGTAGAATCAATTTTTCTCTCTAACGATCAAAAAATTAATTTTCATCACTATCGAACAGGCCCTCAATCTTAAACCCCCGTTTGCCCCCCATTTTTTTAAAATAGAATGGGTGGAATAGTATGTTTTTGAAAAATAAGTTGTTGAAAAAGAAAGAAAAATTTTCGATTTATATGTAATATAATTTTATGAAAAATTGTGCGATTGAAAATAAAATAGAGAAAAAAGAAATTTAATTTAATGGAGGTCAAACGGGGCTAAATCTAACTTTACGAAATAATCTCAGGTGCTAGTTTGTTTTAGCCGAAAATGTGAAAAGAAAATTAAATAAAATACATTATTTCTTAGAACAAGGGAGCTGCCTAGGAAGTTTATGAGTAGTGGGCCCCCACCCAAAAAAAAAGTTGTACAGGTAGAAAAGGATGCAAACCTCGCATATTCTTTGATGCCAAAAGTTTCTTCCATCTCTTCAATTCCGATTCCACATTCCATAGTCACTTGTTTTCTTTGATGAGAGTGAATACATAGTTCATATATTTAACCAATAAATCAAATTAATGAATAAGATCAATGTCGCTCCAATTAAGATTGGTGTACAGAAATTTTTTTTGACAGAATGTGTACAGACTCTCGTAAAAGTATGAATCCCACACAAATAAATAATGTTAACAAAATTAACCCACCTTCCTCCTCCCACTCCCCATGTAAGGTGTCGGTAAGAGTTCTGTGAACCCTTAATCTGTACACCAATCATTACCCATGTTGCTCTAACTATAGACGATCGCCTAATACCCTCTAAATTTTTTTAAAAAAAATTTATATATGTTCAATAAACTTCAAATGAAATAAAGTCAAAATACTATTAATCAAGCCAACTCAAATGTCCAGTTAGTAAACATACTAATCTTTAACTAAAATATGAATGTTATATTATGTTAGTTTTTATTTTATAGAAGTATTTAAAGCTTATTAGATTGCTTAACATTATTGAGAAAAAAATATATAGCACTTTTTTTCTTGGTTATACATCTATGTTAAGAAAAGTCAAGTTGAAAATATTAAATCAATAAGATTTCAAGCGCTAGGAATAAAATGGATTTAAAACACCTTGAGGAAACGTGTGATGACTTTAAGGTATTTAGATACGCTTAACGTTTATCTTCTCACATTATAAATTTTGAGGTCTCATTTGACACGGTTATTTAGTACAATATATTGTTTGTTATTAATAGAGGAAAATATGATAGAATGAGAATATGTTTACTGATGCAACTATTAGTCACTCGAAAGAACTTATTTTATTTTTTTGAAACATATAGAGAGTCTTAATTTGAATTTGACAAGAATATTGCTCAAGAAATTGTTGTTCAAATGCATTTTTAGAAACATACTTTTCTAAAAATATCAATGATGAGATAACACATTCTCCTAAAGAATCTTTTAGAGTTGATTATTTCTTATATATAATTTGTTAAATTCTTTCTTCACTTAAGTTAATGTTTCAACGATTTCAAAAACATGAAAAAACTTTTGGATTCCTGTTTGATATAAAAAGAGAAGACAAGTCTGCACAAGATGTGTATTGCGTGGAAAAATGGAGGAAGAGTTGGTGGTTGCACTAGAGAATGGAGAAGGAGAAAAAACGAGTACAGAGAACGGGCTGAATGCGTTTTGAAAATTAAAAAATGCAAATCCGTATAGGATGATACATATATTTGACACATGTCCAATCCTTTTATAATTAGACAATGAAAGGCGAGCTACATAGACTGAATCTTTGCTCAGATTAGATTTGGAGCGTCCTTAAATTGGAGTTAAATTTGTGCTAATTAATTAGTGTTTCCTCAAATTAGCCCAAATAAAAAAAAAAAAATACCTACCACTGTACAAAAAAGCAAAAGGTTGTGGTTTTTCACCTCTATTTGCTTGAATTTCTTTAATTTTTTTTTTATTGTGAATGATTGTTTTTTATGTTTGTTATATTTGTTGGATGATAGTTGAACCAACACTATAATCCAGTCGATTTAATTAGTATTTTCTTTGACACTGACCCCATTTATTATCTCCATTTTTTGTTTGCAAAATTTATTGTCAATACGAAACTTTTTGCTTTACTTTCCAATTTTCATGATTCTGACTATTTCTATTTTGTCATTGTGATGGACATGTTGAATTTATTTGTAGAAGGACCGGTGGACAAGTAAGTGGGTGCTATTGGATTGGACGAGAAGTAAAGGAAAAGCTGGTACTTTTAAACACAAGAAATTGGTAACTGATTCAAATGACAGAGATCAAGATTTTCTTCCATTTCCTCTCATAATATAGGAGTTGAAATATAGGCATCTATGTTTATTCAAATTATTCTACTTTATGGGCCGTACATGCATCAAAACATTTGCTCTATATATCCATTCAGCAATTACTACACACTTATACTTCATGTTCACCCAACTAAACCAACTAAGGTGCAACTCACGTTTGCTCACTAGTAAACTAATAATGTTGGAACCAGTTTTGGTTCATTCAATAAATAATGTAGCATTATCGTAACAATAAAAAATTCTTGAAATCAATCAAAATTCATAGGGACTGTGAGTGGATTCTGGTGTTGTTTAGAAGAGCCCATTATTTTTCGTGAATCAAAGGAGATTGAATGGAATTATTGAGTAAAAAATCTCTAACTTTATCATTTTTCCTCAAGTCAACGGCGTCTTCTGGTTGAGTTGGATGACCAAATTAGAATTTTCAAATAGATGAAGGATGAAATTGAATTTCAATTTTAGTTGGATGACCAAATTCAAATTCCCAAGTTTGAAGGATGAAATTGATGTTTAAGAATAGATGGATGACCAAAATCGAATTTCCAAATAGTTGATTGATGAAATTAAGTTAAATTACTTTTGGATGATAAAAGTTGATGGATGAAATTGAACTTAAATTATTGTTGGATGACCAAATTGGAATATTCAAATAGATGAAGGATCAAATTTATGTGTAAGAATAGTTGAAGACTAAAATTCAAATTTCCTAATAGCCGAAAGATGAAATAGAAGTTAAACAATATATGGATGACCATATTTTAATTTATTAGAAGCTGAAGGATGATATTGAAGCTAAACAATTGTTTGGATGATCAAATTGGAATTTAATAAAAGTTGAAGGATGAAATTGAATTTAAATTATAGTTGGATGACGAAATTCCAGTTTCCAAATGGTCAAAGGAAGAAATTGAATTTAAATTTTAGTTGGATGACCAAATTTGAATATCCAAGTAGTTGAAGAATGCAAATGAATATAATCAATAGTTAGATGACCAAATTCCAATATAATAAAAGTTGAAGGATAAAATTGGAGTTAAACTATAGTTCGATGATCAAATCTAATTTAATAAAAGTTGAAGGATGAAATTGATTTTAAACTATAGCTAGATTACCAAATACGAATTTCCAAAAAGTTGAATGATGAAACTGACTTATAATTTTAGTTGAATGACCAAATTTAAATTTTCAAGTAGTTGAAGCATGAAATTGATGTTTAAGAATAGATGGATGACCAAATTCGGTTTTTCAATTTTTTTTAAGAATTCAAATTGATGTTTAAGAATAGATGGACTGCCGATTTCGTACTCTATAATAGTTGACAAATGAAATTGAATTTGAAGATAGTCGAATGACCAAGTTCAAATTTAGCATTGTTTGATTCTCTTTAAAATGAAAATAGTTGACCAAAATATATTTTACTACAATGCTGATGAATTAAAAATTTGAAATTTGTCAAATGAACAGAAAAGCAAAATGCCAGTTGAGAACTGAATGCCAAAAATACCCTGTTTTAGTAAATTAAAATTACACAATCATCCTCAACCCATTACCAAAAAATTATTCCCGTCCAAATGCCAAAAGGGAACATTGTGCATAATGCATTGTTTATCAAATGTGTATGATATGGTGCCAGACGGTTTTCATGAAATTCAGAGTGGAGCCGCCCAAATTTGTTGATAATGAGATTGCAAAATGAGAAAAAATGGGGGCCAAACGGAAGCTTAATAAAAGTTGAAGGATGAAATTGAAGTTAAATTATAGCTAGATGACAAAATTAAAGTTAGTTAATAGTTGAAGGATGAAATTTCATTAAATGTATAGTTTGAATTGCCAAATCGAACTTTTAAAAACAATGAAGACTGAAATTATGAAATTGCATTAAATGATTGCCAAATTGAAACTTTGAAAATGTTGAAGGATGAAATTGCATTTAAACAATTGTTAGATTGCCAAATTGAACTTTTGAAAATGTTGAAGTATCAAATTACTTTAAAATAATAGACGGATGACCAAATTGAAGTTAATAAATAGTTAAAGGATAAAATTGCACTTAAAAATATAGTCTGATGACCAAATTAAAGTTTGAAAAAAAATTGAAGGATGAAATTGCATCAAATGTTTATGGACGAAATTGATTTTAAATAATAGTTGGTCATATTGAAGTTATTAAATAGTTGAGGGATAAAATAACACTTTAGGCTATAGTTGGATGACTAAATTAAAGTTAATAATGAAGGATAAATTGCTGGCGACCAAATTCAAACTTTTCATAAGTTGAAGGATGAAATTGCTTTTGAACTATTTGGATGAACAAATTCAGATTTTGAAAAAGTTAAAGGATCAAATTGCTTTTCAATTATAGTTAAAGGATGGAATTACTGTTAAATAATAATTGAATTACCAAATTGAACATTTGTAAATAGAAGGACGAAATAATTTTTAAAAATAGTTGGATAATTGAACTTTCGAAAAACTTGAAGCATGAAATTACTTTTCAATTAAAGCTGGATGACCAAATTGACATTCTGTAAAGTCAAAGGATGAAATTGCTTTTCATAAATAGAAGGATTACCAAATTGAAATATTGTATAGTTGAACAAAACCCTAAACCACCTCAAAACCCTAAACAACATATGGTCATCCATCTTTTCAATAAGAGCAATTTCGTCCTTCAACTTTCCGAAAAGTTCAATTTGAAATCAAACTTTTAAGTTACAGCAACTTCATCTCTCATCTTTGAGAAAAGTTCAAATTAGTCACCCAACTTTTGTATAACAGTAATTTCATCCTTCATCTTTAAAAGAAGTTCAATTTGATCATCTAATTATTCTTGAAAAGCAATTTCATCCTTCAACATCCCGAAGAGTTCAATTTGGTCATCTAATTATTCTTGAAAAGCAATTTCATCCTTCAACATCCCGAAGAGTTCAATTTGGTCATCCAACTTTCATATAACAGCAATTTCAGCCTTGAACATTTCGAAAAGTTCAATTTGGTGATCAAACTTTTGAAGAATAGCAATTTCAACCATCAACTTTTCAAAAAGCTCAATTTGGTTAACCAACGTTTCTATAACAGCAATTTCATCCTTCAACTTTCAGAAAAATTTAATTTGGTCATCCACATTTTCAATAAATGCAATTTTATACTTCAACTTTTCGAAAAGTTCAATTTGGTTCATCCAACTTTCACTATAACAGCAATTTCAGCCTTGAACTTTTCGGAAAGTTCAATTTGGTGATCCAACTTTTGTTGAACAGCAATTTCATCCTTCACATTTCCAAAAAGTTCAATTTGATCATCCAACCTTTCAATAACAGCAATTTCATCAGCTTTCTGGAAAAATCAATTTGGTCATCGAAGTCTTTTTAAACAGCAATTTCATTCTTTAACTTTTCGGAAAGTTCAATATGGGCATCCAACCTTTATATAATAGCAATTTCGTCCTTTAAATTTCCTAAAACTTCAATTCGACCTTCCAACTTTCATATAAAAGCAATTTCATCCTTCAACTTTTCAAAGAGATCAATCTGGTCATCTAGCTTGTCTATAACAGCAATTTCATCCTTCAACTTTTCGTAAAATCAATTTGGTCATAGAATTATTTTATAACAGCAATTTCATCCTTCAACTTTTCGAAAAGTTCAGTATGATCGTCCAACTATTTTTATATAATTCGGTCATCCAAATATAATTTAAATTCAATTTCAAGCTTGAACTTTTACTAAATTCGAATTTTGTCATCCAGCTATTTCTTAACTTCAATTTCACCCTCCAACATTTAAGAAATATGAACTTGGTCATCCAACTAATTTTAATCATCAATTTCATCATTCAACTATTTTATCCTTAAAATTTATTAAACTCGAATTTGATCATCCTTAATACTTAAATATCAATTTCATCCTACTTCTATTTCGAAATTTAAATATCAATTTCATCCTACAACTATTTTAAAATTCGAATTTGGGCATCCACATACTTTAAACTCAATTTCGTCTTTCAATTTTTAGGAAATTCTAATTTGATCAACCGACTAAAATTCAACTTCAATTTCGTGCTTTAACTATTTGGAATTTTGAATTTGGCCATCCAACTATAATTTAAATTCAATTTCATCCTCAAACTTTTATTAAATTTTTATTTGGTCATTTAACTTTTTTATTAACTTCAACTTCATCGTCCAACTTTTAGGAAACACAAATTTGGTCATCCAACTATATTTTAACTTCAATTTCATCCTTCAACTTTCATTGAATTTCAATTTTGTCATCCATCTATACTTGTATATCAATTTTGCATGCAGCGAATGCTAGTGAGAGTGCAGATTTGCCTGCGGACTGATTCATCAATCAAATTCCTTTTTTTTTTCTTTTTCTTTTTCCTTTTTTCACTCAGAATTTTATCAAGGAAAGATATGTGTCCAATTTGTTCATGCATTTACCATTCTCAACGAAATTCTGCATAGTATCAATAATTGTAACCTAACTTCTTTAAATGTCTCAAAAACATATATTCAATGAAGAATGTACGATGTATTACGTTGACATCAATCTAGAGTCTCTTTTGAGTCTTGACGCAAATGGTTAAAAAAAAAAAAGAAATATAATTCAACATATAGATTTTCGTACTCTTTTCAATTATATCCTAGTGTCAAAATTAGAGAAAAATTCTTGATGGTGAAAGACAAATTAAGAAATTTTGTGAAACTTAAAAATATCTTTCTTTGTTTATTTTTTCTTTCGTCTCTAAAAAAAGACATAAATGTAATGGTGAGTCATTTATGATCAGATGCATTCTTTCTAAACAGATACAAACACTAAAAGACACACCCTTTCATCTTCTATACATATTTGAGAAGATTTGGCCTTTTACATCAGTGCATTAGAATCAATTCAAAGTATATTTTCTTCATTATATTATTTGTCATGTTCAGTTTTCTTCTCTCACTAAATTTTCACAGTAGCCAAATTAAATAATTCTAGATGACTTTCACCTCCGACCATTTCAAGAAATCAATTGCAATTGAAATTATGGATTTTCACCTTAAATTTAGTTCCAAGGACACTCGAATGAGAATTCACATCTTTAACAGCCTCCTCTATAGCAATCTTGGCAATGTCAACTCTTCCAATTGTTGATTCGATATATATGTAAATACAATCTGAAATGATATAAATTACATGATACATGAGACTCCTTTATGTTATCAATGCTTAACAAATCGTTTGCTTGACTAAAAGTAGTTAAAGAATTAGATATACAACTACAAAAACTAGATTAGGATTCGTTAAAAAAATCATTCCATAATCAATTGAGAATTGAAAGTTAATCAAAGATTAAATGTAATTAAATTTAATTTAAAAATATAATTAAAGTTTCAATTTCCAATTCTCAACGTTCATCACAAATTATAAATTCCCCAATTTCTCATTTTCAAAAATCAAATATTCATATTTCACAATACTCAAATTAATTTTTAATATTACAATTCATAGTTGACATATTCTCAAATAACACATAAATTAAAACTCATTAATCATAAGTCTTATCTTATAAATTATTAAAGCATAAAATATTTACAACCACAAAAACTAACAAAAAAAAAAAAAAATAATAATAATAATAGTCACTGACTCACCAGGAGTCTTAACATATATTATTTTGTTAAACTTGGTATCAAATTTCGACCATTGTCATGATGGTTAGACGTTTAATAATCTTAACTAGAGGTCACAGATTCGAATCCCTTTCTTATGAAATTAATTTTGGTAAATATTGTAGATATAAAAATGTTGCACAATGAATTATAGGGGAAGGACTCGAACCCATAACTTTTAATGTATAAATGCAAACTATAACCAACGAAGATAAAATGCATTACCAATTATATAAGCTAAAATTTATCTATTATAAAAATAAATAAATTGCTTCTAACATATCCAGCACGTGTGGTTACTGGGGCTCGCAAGGTGCTGGATCTACCCCTTTATATGGTCGAACCCACGTGTTAGAACCCTCATGCAAGAGCCTCAGTGAGTAGAGGCGAAGCTGAGGAAAAAACCTGGTAAGAAATTTTGTATTTGAATCTATTGACGTGATTTATGTGACAACTCCCTACCACCGTCGCTACAGCCAACTTGTCTAGTTAAGTCTATTGTCATACGCTAGGATTTATGGATGACAAAGTGGTATTAGCATTTATGTCTCGTGACTGATTGATGCCCACTGTGGGAAGTTCCAATCGTATAGATGAGGCCACACATCTTCATCCGACGGTCCTTACTCATTTTCCTGACCATAAAAGCTCACACTTGGTATCATTTCAAGGTAATGCAAGTTTAGACTTCCATATTATAACCTTACTCTCTTTATTCTCTACATTTTTCCCAAAGTCGAACCCCTTTACTTTGGAGGGTTACGTTCAAAGCTCTACCACACAGATATATTTGTTCTTCCAAAGCTGACTTGAACGTCGTAGTGCACACGGCCTAGTTCACCCCCACCAGATAAGCCATGTGTGACTAATGATTTGTCCTAGTGTGCTGAAATAAAACTTGCGAAGACGTGAGAGGCCTTGAGATCTGTTGAAATGTCAGAGGTGCATTTTTCGATGTCAACAGATTGACGCTGTTTGTGAGAAACTACACACTACAACCATGAATATCCTACCGGTGAAGGCCATATCAAGAGGAATCGTGCAACAGCTAGGCCTTGAAGAAAGGCTCAATTTCTTGAATGAAAAGAATGGAATAAACATCAAGGAATTAAATTTTGGAATTTGTTAACACAAGGATCAGCAATACACCATGAGTTCCAGTCATTATGGCTCCCAAAGTAGATGCCATCAACAGGAGGCTTCTGAAGAAGAAGTCCATCGAACAAATGTCACCATCAGTTGACCCCACTACAGGTATTAACAAGATAGTACTACTGCGCGTTTGGCGAGGGAGGTGGAGGAAATGACAGAAAACATGAGAAAAATAGCCCAACAAAACACTATTATGCAACAATTACTTATGCTGACTCATGGGCAAGCAAGATATCAAGTTCTTCAATACGAAACATTTCATCAGAAGGATGACACAGGGGCCTATCAACATGAGGAAACAAGGAAATCAAGCCCAATTGAGAGGAAAGTATGCATGGATGTATCCTCAAGCTATGCCCCAACTAGATCTGGAGGTAACCTACCACAGGAGGCGCGAAACTTGCACCGAAATATGCACAAGAACCGGAATAACAGAGGTCTGTCAGTGTTTTTGACCGGATCGGATCTTCATAGCATAGAAATAGGTCCCAACAACCATAACCCACTCCAAGGCAGCAAGAATATGACCAAGAGCAAGAGCTTCGAGAGGTTCGACCACCTAGAAAAAGGCGAGAAAGAAGGGATGTAGCGAATCTGTGAAACCAGGCTAGAACATCCCAACTACCACAGTATCAGGCTCAAGAAGATAATCTGATGGTCCATGCAGATCTTTTGAAGAGGATGATGAAGATGAAAATCTTCCATTTTCACAGGAGTTAAGGAATGCACTTGCTCGAGCCACTTCGTGGTCCCAAAATACGAAGGGAAATGAGACCTAGTGAAACATCTTAACAACTACAAGACTTACATGTCTCTCAGGGGAGCCTCGCCAGCATTAAAATGCAGTGCCTTTCACCTGACTTTATCAGGAGTCGTTGAAATTTGGTATAGCCGCATACCAACTGGTAGTATTAGAAGCTGGCCTGATCTCAAAAAGACCTTCTTGAATTAGTACGTTTCAAGTAAAGAGGAAGAGGGCCCTATCCAAAGGTTACAGGACATAAGACAATAGGCAGACAAAACTTTGAAGAGCTATTTGGCTAGGTTCACAGATGAAATGACCTATTGTGAATAGGTAATCGATAGGGAAGCTCTATCAGCATTAAGAGGAGGCTAAAACATGAACACACTTTTTTAGAGAGGTACGGAATCAAAATCCTACCACTTATGATGCCTTCGAGGAAATGATGAGAAGCGAGATAGTCAATGAAGAATTGATCGACCATCATAATCGGACTTCATTGGGTCTTCCATCCCCATAAAGACAGAGGAGAGGACCCGTGTTACATTTGGTAAGCCAGTAGTGGACCCAAGCTGGACACACAGTCACCTTCACTTCTAGTTAAGCTTTAGCCACTGCTACTTTGAATGCAATACATCTTTGGCTTATGAAGAAGTCAGACTTGACATGTGAGCATAGTCGAACCAACCCAGGGGGAGAAGAAGAGGAAGGTGCAATGAGCCTAGAAATAGGCCACATTGCTCTTATCACTGAACTCACAGCCATAGCACTAATGACTACATGTCGAGGCCTTATCATCAAGAACCAACGGGCCAGTATAATAATAGACGGAATGCACGCCGAGATCAGAGGGACCATATTAAGGAACTTTGGTTTGTCACATCTATCCACCATTTGTGTATGAAGTTTTCCTCTGAACAAGGCATTGCAACGATTCGAGGCGATCAAATGGGCTTAAGAAAGTATTACCTCAGCTCATTAAGAAAATCTGAGCCCTAAAATATCAGAGGGAGTCGAAATGATAAATACCTTATCAGAGGGAGTCACCCATGGAAAAGGGGTAATGGAGATAATCTTAGACCCCAGAATCACAGAATCGGACTCACAGGCCACCTCAGTCGAGGAATTGGACCCTTTTCCTATGGATCCATAGGATCTCTCAAAAACATTACTGGTGAGAAAAGAACTGCAGCCAGAAGATAAGCGGAAGGTCAAGGACTTCCTCCTTGGCAACTTGGATGTATTTGCATAAAAGCACGGAGACATTGTGGGCATCGATCTCAAGGTTAGCTGCCACCACCTTAACATTGATCCAAAATTTACCCCCACCGACAAAAAAGAGGGCCTTGAACCCCCAGAGATACGAACCCTTGAAGAAGGAGGTGCGAAAGCTAGAGAATAATGGGTTTATCAGGAGGCAATCTACCCAAGGTGGATATCAAATCCAGTCTTAGTAAAGAAACCTAATGGCAAGTGTCGGGTCTGTATAGATTTCTCCGACTTCAACCAAGCATGCCCAAAGGACAATTTCCCCCTTCTAAGAATCGTTCCACTCGTATATGCCACTGTGGGTCATGAATTGCAGAGTTTTATGGATGCATATTCGGGATATAATCAGATTCCCATGAACCCATCTGATGAGGAGAACACTTCCTTTATTACGGATAGGGGGCTCTATTGCTACAAAGTGATGCCTTTCGGATTGAAAAATGCCGGTGCCACTTATCAAAGGCTAGTTATATACACTTATCAAAGGTTAGTTATATAAAAATGATGGATTGCTATTTTCGAAATGTGTGGGCTGTTTATAGGCCTTGATAAAACTACTATAAATTTGTAGTTAGATTAATGTATTCACTCTCCTAATGTTTTAGTAAAATATATAGTCCTTGTTTGAACCCCATTTTTTCAAGAATGCATTTTTTTCAAATCTTATTTTCAACCATGCATTCTTCCATAAAAAAATTATACACATATTTTAAAATTTTTTTCCTTATTTTTAACTACACATTCTCTAAAAAATCATTATTTCATAATACTTTTTACCCTAAAAATGGGGATCAAACAGGGGTATAACGATTAATGCACTTGAAACTATCATTTAGATAAATAGTAAGTTTTTCTCGAGTGAAATGAGACTTAAAAGAGTAAAATATGAAAATCAATATGTCTATATGTTTGGTATAATTAAAATCTAAATTTTAATCTAAGTCAAGTTCACCTATCAAATTTTAACCATATATTATACGAGTCTTATAACTTTTCAACAACCTATTTTATCAACCTATATTAAAATTTATTAAAATTCTTATTTTAATCCCTATCAAATAGGATCATAACATTAAGGTAGTTTTAATTTAGATTTTAATGAATTTCTATCATCTAAATAAAAATTAGATCTAGGCTTAGATGGGTCAATTTGAGTATTTCAATGCCTAGAACCATTCATTGTACTTTTCAGTACTTCATCAATGAAACCATTCGAGTTCTTGTAATCATTGGAACTAAACCTAAACTGTCGGTTCCAATTTGGATTTGATTTTATTCAAAACATTTTTTATATACATTTAAAAAATATTTACATATAGACCATTTCAATACATATACTTACTACTCCACAATATTTGTGTGAGGGAGAAAACTCAGTTAAGAAATATTTTAAAAGAAAAATAGTGGAGACTAAAACAACGATAAGAGGAGAAAATTAAAATATAAAAAAAAATTAAATTACAGTTTGAGAAAAAATTATTTTTCTTAATAAATTTTATTCGATCCACAAGTGAGGCATGCTAGAACTTATAATTTAATTATGGACAATGCTTAAATTCTTATACTCTTGAACGAGCTCACATAAAAATACTATTTAGATACATAAAATGTGTAGTACAAAAGAAGCTATAGCTCACATATCGAACTCGCACTATTTGAAAAAAAAATTATTGTTAAAAAGAAAATCACGAACTCAAGATAACAAAAAATGTACATCACACACGAGCTATGAATATATTAAGTTCAATTACTATACGTTAAAAAAAAAAGAAAAAATAATAAATTTGCAAACAATGAAAATGTAAAAAGCTTGAATTGCAAAGAATGAACCCTTCGATTTATCAACTTACACCACAATCTAGCTTGAACTGTTAGATTCATAGAAAGCCCAAATCGCAAATAGTGATATGTACTAAACCTTTGAAATACAACAATTTGATGTGAAGTGAGATGTTAAAAGGTAAAAGCCACTCTTTATTTTTTAGTATTAGAGTTTAGAATTTAGACAAATTACTATCCAATTTAGGTTATGTAATTTTATTTTTTTTACCCAATCTATAAATAGTGAATAAAAAAAAATATAAAAAATCGTTTCATTAGGGTATCCACGATTCTGGTTCAGGAACCAAAGAATTGACCTGGATCCAATCGATTTTAAGTTACGATTCCTAATTTATTTTTTTTGGAATTAGATCGAAACATCCGATTTTAGTTCGAAAACTTTGATTCCAATTAAAATGTCGAGGTCAGCACCCGACAAATCTTTGCAGCCGCTTGTGTTGACTCCACCTAATTTTTTTCTTATATTTAGCAGCCACTTGAACGGTCGTCCGGCAACCGCCCGTGTTAACCTAAATACATTTGTGCTTACATGGATTCCTGAACCCGTCACCAGCCGATGTCTAATTTTTCTTGGGTGAAGTGAGACTTAAAAAAGTAAAATATGAAAATCAGTAATATAACATTTAGGGTACTCTCAACTTAGATTTTTAATGAATTTCTTAATATTTATGTATTCTTGTATGTTTCATGAATTAAAATAGAATTCCACAGATTCTTTAAGACTTTATGTCCCCTTTGGTAGCAATTTTTAACTTCAAAAAATTGATTTTTTTGACCATTATGTCACTATTCTAGTCGTTATTTTTTATTTCTTCACTCACAGATGAGACCTACTTTTCTCTGTAACAATAAAAAAATCAACTCTTATAATTACTACCGAATATGCTTATTATATATTATAAATTTTAATGACTTTCGAAGATTTCAGTGAAATTATACATAACTGAAAATTCACCACTTCATAATGTTAATAACTAATTTCATCAATCTAAAAAATCAAACAATTAAGTATCAAAAAATTAAAATCCGTTCAATCTGAAAATTGAAAAAAAGAGACAAAGTCAAACAAATAAATATCAAGAAATTAAAAATAATTTTAATCTAAAAATAAAAAAAACATTTTTTTATCACTAAGTATAATATGATAAAAGACGTGTCTAATTGGTGAATAGAGTTGTAAATGGACTAATTAATTTTTTATTATTAGAAAATTCGATTCTAAATTCTTATTAAAACGACAAACTCTCGTAACAATAAAAAATTGAAAATGAGATATTTTATTTCTATAAATTCCTATTATTTTGTCAGAGCCATAAATAATTTTGACTTCACACTTTTGAACTCGAAATTCATTAAAATTTGACGATGCTACCGTGTGATTTGTCCGTCTATTTTATTTATTTATTTATTTTTTTATTCGACAAATTGTTGCCAAGTATCATCAACCATTTTTTGTACATATGGCATAGTTCTTTAAAAAATTGCAACTTTTGACACAGGTGAGACTCATAGCAGTTAGCACCCTGGATTTATAAATCTCTTCCAAAATACTTTTTTTTGTTTTGTTTTGTTTTTTTTTGTTTTTAAATCCTTACCTTCAACCTTGTACCACTAGTGATAGTCACAAGTCGTGAAAGAAGAGAAAGAGATGAAAAAGAAAATATGTCCCGACAATACATTTTAATACAGGAAAAAGATAAACGGACAGGACCACGTTGGCCCTGTTCGTTGTGCACCCCCCCCTATTGGCTGGGAGTCTATCCATGTAGCAGGGCTCTTTAATACAAGGCCAGGAGCAACTATTGCCCTGTTTGGTTCCCATTTTTTTAAAATGCATTTTTGTCTCTTCTTTTCAACCATACATTCTTCATTAAAATAATATTACACGTAAATCAAAAACTTTTTCTTATTTTTCAACCACACATTTCCAAAATGTATTTTTACATAAAAATGACTCTCAAACACTCTCTATATAAATTCATAATGTTGCAATTAAAGCACCAAGCACACTTCCGTAATATGACATAACTAGCAAATTTTATCAAGCACATCCCCATTAACCTCTTCCAATCGTATCTAGTTCAACATACAAAACATACTGCTAACATTCGAATGACCACTGATTATACGAGTTACATATCTCGATAGAAAGCTCATCACAAATTTCTCTAAGATTCCCTACAGATTTTTACTCATCTAATTCCACTGGTACACAATGGAAAGACATTGCTTTATTATGCTTATACAGGTTTGGTTCATACAAAGTGACTAATCCTCGGCGTCGCAAACTTTGCAAGTGCTCCCTTTCATTTGTTTTTCTCACTGTGTGAGCAGCTTCGAGTCACATGCCACAATCTTCATGTGACCAACGTTCTCCTGGAAATCTTCGCTCTTCAAGTGAACATCTTGCAAGATGAAAGTCCAAACGTTGTCACAGAATCTGTAGGTGTGAAGATGTCCCTGAAGTAAACACGGTGCACTTATAATTACAGGATTGTGTTCAGTAACTACGGTTTACCGCAACATCAAAAGGACAGACAGGCTAAAAGGCTGAAAAGCATAAAAAAGAGACAACAGATATTTGGAGGAAGAAAAAAATGACATGCCAGTCCATATTCTCACATACACAGAACAACTGCTGAAGAAAAGAACAACAGTCTGTGCAATCAAATAGCGAGCTAAAATTGGGGGGGAAAAAAAAAAACTAACAATAACCAAGGCTGAATAAAACTACGACGGCTCCACCAACATCACATGCAGATAGTCCTAAAGCCGTTCCTCAGGTGGCTTAAATTAGGATTCTAAGGATATAGTTTGGTACATTTGAATCAATAAGTAATTAACAATATGAAATAAGTGTAAAGAGGACTCACAAATACTTTTCATAAAGAAATATTAGCAAAAGAAGCAAAATGTAGTACAACAAGAAAGAGTTGACCAGGCATGAAATGATCTCAACAAGTTGCAGGCTGATTGTTATTACTGAAAAAGATGCTGGATCTGAAAATTAATCAAACTGTTAACCCAAAGAACAGAAGCGAAAACAAATTAGACAATTGAAATAATTATTAAAAGGGAAGGAGAAGGTGAAAGGGGAAAAATTGTACAAACAAAAATTAAATTTATCTGAATAGCATCACTAAGGTTATCCATGCTACAAGACAAAATTTCAGGTAAACAAAACATGGTTGAAAGTATGAACCACTAAAACAAATTGGTACATAAAATTTATGGACATCTTTTCATATTAAATAAGCAGCAAAGTTGAAAGTACGAACCACTAAAACAAATTGGTACGTATATTTTATGTCCATATTTTCATATTAAATAAGCAGCAAAAGGAGAAAAATGTCAAATTAAAAAATTCTTGACAAAGTTTATATTATTTATACACACTTAGTTGTTTATGGTTTCATGTGAACATCCTGTTTAACAAAATCAAGGAGATAAACAAGATAAAGAAAGAAAACCCAAACGCATACCCATGAAAACTATTATAAAAATTAAAGATGATGGATTGACATTATTCATTGTTTTCTGAATTGAATTGTATTAACATCAGAGACTAGAAGCTATTTTTTGCTTGTATAGGCCATATTCTCTTGACCACACACCTTCATCTTGGACATAAGTCCCCCAGAATTGCATGTGTTCTTAGTGAAGAAGTCAATTGTAAGGCCCATGTACTGGGCTGTATCTATGAATTCTAGGAGTATGAGATAAATCATCAATTTTCCAAATACTAATTGCTTTGGAGACAGAACTTAAGATATAGAAACCTAAATAAATAATAGCACATTCATATGAATGGGAAAGAAAGTGAGATGATCAAAGTCTGTAGAATTTGAAGGTTTTTGCTCTATTTTCCAAAACATTAGCCTTCTTTGATATACTAGTATATTTTTTCTTTTATGAAATTTTAGTGCTTGATTTATGTGATTCAAGACATTCATGATCTCCAGTCCTGTTATGAGCTATATTCGTCTTAAGACTCCAATAAACATAAAAGTTATTATGAATGTAGCATTTAAAATTTTGGGCAGTTGTGAGCTCTGTCTCTAAGTATGAAATCAGTAAAAATGAAAGCAGCATTTAAAATTTGGGCCTGAAGTTTAAAGCCTTAAAACAATTTATCGGAGGAAAAAATAGCTTGTTGCTCAACAAGTTCTACACATCCCCAATATCCGAAGTCACAACAAACATAGAAGAAGAACATACATGTTGTCTGTCCGTTTGAGGAGAAAATGACTGTTCTATAGCGCAACCTTCTAATACAAGCACCTGTCTCAAGGGAAGTCTAGGTGAGATCTTGCATTTTTCTTCTCCTCTCAGAATTTTATGGCATACTCTGCAACAATTCCAGAATTCACCTTCCTTGCCAATTTATGTGAACGACACTCCTGGCTTTAGCTTTCCATTACCTTTACAATTGTAATCTCACACTCAAGCACATAACTGTTTCCAGCTTCAGATGGGAATGGGTGAAAAAAGTTGCTCAACTAGGAAAGAAAACATAGCCTAATGCACCTCCCTCACCAATTTTTGTGAACCAGCACTCATGGATTTAGCTTTCCATTACCTTTATAATCATAATCTCACACTTAAGCACATAATGGTCTTCAGTTTCAGATGGGAATGGATGAAAAAAGTTGCTCAACTAGGAATAAAAACACAGCTTTGACAAACCACACATCAACTAACATGCTGAAATGATACGGGCACTCAATAAAGGAAAAGAATGTGCTACTTCTATAGACAGAATTTGCTGACATCTGTAGGGGGTGAACATCTTCTAACAAAATTTGGACAGATTCACACTCAAAATTCCAATTCCTGCACTTCGAATAGTGTTTAATTAGCTGATAATTAGCAGGATGATGATCTAAAAACTAATGTACCATAAGTACTCCGAGGTCCTACAGCTTCCATCAGAGTGCTATCTCATATTCCTTCCCATCTTCATATATAAGGTATCTTACTTTGAGGCATATCTCATAATGTTACTCAAGCTTATTTAATATTCTGCAAGTTCCTAACTCTATAAAATTGGTGTATAATGCATAAATAGATTACATACGCAATTACATGAAATTCTAATAAAATTACATTCTAGATTAGTTGAGTATTGCATTTGGAAGATCATTCAAGATGCTGTCATACCTTGAATTCTGAACAAGAGAGCACTTGCACACTGGTACTCGCAATACAATTTGTGAATTATTGCTAAATGGATATCTGATACTTTGTCATACTTTGAAGAACTAGAGAGGCACTAGCACACTAGTACTCGCATTTCAATTTGTGACTTGTTGCTAAAGGACATTTGATACGTGGAACTAATTGGTGACCTCAGATGATAATTCATTTTTCTATCGTAGAGCAGACATAAAAATGAGCGTACTTCTTTTCAGAAGTATTTCTTACCACTAGTAAGCCAAAAAGATGCTGCTCTTTTTGCAAAATGGTAAATCTTTGTCTCAGCTTTTTGATCATCCTATTCTCATAAAGTACTCCATACATTACCAATTCACTTAGAAATCATTATGATTGTACTCTTAGGAGATGCATATATTTAAAGAGTATATGCCTTGTTTCCCATCTTGGTCTTGTAGAACACAAAAAAGCTCTTGAAAGTTTAGTATGTTCCTATGCATGAATGCAACAATTTGGGAACAGACAAGCTTCCTAGAAATACTAACAGACGTTGCAAAATGAGAACTAAATATGGTTACATACTTCATGGTTTTCAATTTTTCTTGCAAAAAGCTACTATCATGGAATTAGATAAATATGGTTTTTAGCATGCTACAAATCAAATGTACGCATAGTGACTCAAGTTTATTTAATCTCATGGTTTTCAATTTTTCTTGCAAAGACAAAAAGGGTCATGGAAAGAACAACTTAGTAATTCTTTCACAGTTGGCCACATGTTACCAACCATAACGATATGAAGATGCATGTTTTTCGGATTAGTATACATACATTAAAAATAAATACTAACAGTTTGGCAAAGAAGGACAGCAGAGCAACTTCAAATAAACATTCTCGTAATCAGATCAAAAATTAATTCAATCAATGATCTAATTTCAGTAATTATTTTTTCCTGCAGGACAACAAGATAATTAATATTTCTTCCTTCTCAAATAAAACGGCCAACTTCAAAATATGTTCCAACGAATTTATACAACATGCAAAGGCAAACCTTTATATATATTCTTTCTGCAAAATAATATTTCTTTACCTTAATAGAAACCTTGCTCTTCACCCGGTTTTCCAGTGCTTCAGTCATCGACTGCAAGACATAAAAACCTCAAAATCAAGTATTTGTATTCGGAGCATATCCATTTATAAATCTCCGTATGTTTTCATATATAAATACACAAACAAGCAGACAAACAGGCACACATTCATCAAATAAGAGGCTGTGACCTTGTCAAATTGA
The DNA here is from genome assembly GCF_002742605.1 of Olea europaea var. sylvestris. Classification (NCBI taxonomy): domain Eukaryota; kingdom Viridiplantae; phylum Streptophyta; class Magnoliopsida; order Lamiales; family Oleaceae; genus Olea; species Olea europaea. The sequence goes on from NW_019256967.1 coordinate 289,374, forward strand.
ACAAGGACTTGAATGGCAAGCTCAGGGCTAAGAACACCACTTGAAACCATCTCGTCAAGTGTCTCCGTCAGGCACATGCCAATCGTCGATCTCCTGTACAACTCAAACGTCGCCATTTTTATGCCGATCTATCCAAAAGCCACAACCAAAGAAAAAAAATTAAGATCTACACAAAATTAACAATCAAAGTTCTTCAAACCAACTCGAAAATAGAACGATAATTTCAGTCGAACAACCAGTAGCAAATTAAAAAGTACATGATACGAACTTGATAAATGCACTAAATTAATTACTTCATTATGTATAAACGGAGAGATGTTTGTATGTATAGGTGTGTGTGTGTGTGTGTGTGAGAGAGAGAGAGAGAGAGCAAGAGAGAGGAGTTACGGGCTCTAAGATTCGTTTGGAATTGAAGCTGGAAGTCGAGTGGGAGAAGAATTGGGGCTTTATATACCCTAGTATTTGTAGCTGGGTATTTATATACAGGCGAGCGACGATGGTAACGAGCTTTAAAAAGGCAATAATGCCCGTGTTCTCTCGCATTCTGTCATTTGCTTTCAACGACTCCTTTGTGGTATAAATAAATTATAGGAAAATTGCATTATCGGTCCTCAAACTTCTTCTTAGTAGCAAGTTGGTTTTCATGACTTGAATCCACTCTCTACGAATCAAGGATCGTTAGTTGTGATAGAGTGCTGATTAGAGTTGAGTTAAGACCAGTCTCGATATATCTTCTCCAAGTACATTTTTAATTTTCTAGTTGTATTAAATCTTGAATTACATCAATTGTGAAACGTCGAAGCAAGTTCAAAACATGTATATGCAGAAAACAACGATCATATTAGAAAATTCATTCATGAAGAACTTGCCTCTTGCAATTCATCTAAATCGATTATTATTATGTGGTTGAGAAACAAGAAGGAAGGATAAATAAAAGACTCAAGCTAGTGTGATTTTTGCAACGAACCTAGAACTTGATTAGAGAGCGCAAGATTTTATCATCCTCCTAACACGAATTTATAGCATTAGAGATGACAATTTAGCTAGGAATGAGTCATATTTCTCACACCTATATCACATGTTACTGCACAAAATAAAAAGACATGTTAAAGATCAATTTATTATTTTTGGCCTCCAGTTATTTTGATATTATAATTTTTGGAATGGTATTTTTTTGGAAAATACGTGATTAAAAATAAAGAATTATTTATTTATTTATGTGTAATATTATTTTATTAGAAAATGTGTGGTTAAAAAAAAGAGAGATAAAAATATATTATAAATTTAATGAGGTTCAAATGGAGGCTTATAAAGGTTTAAGATCAATTTGTCATTCCAACAATAGATTTGAGACTAGTGCAGTACTTTCATAATTAGTAGATGATAAATGTCTTCTTACGAAAATATTGTGCTGCTAGTCTCAATCTATGGCTCTTGTTGTATTTGGTCCCCAAGTTATTTTTGACGTGCTTAACCGTTCGATTAAGAATAATGTTACTTGTACATAAAGAATTACATATAGATGAGGGTAAAAAAGGGAGTGATTTTTTTTTATTTGGTTGAAGAAATTCTGATATAATCATATCTTACCATATCATGTGTATGTATGTAAATCATATAATTCATTGTATACATGCATCACGACTCAATTATAGGAAGCAAGGTGGCTAGGATAGAGGTACGGCAAGTTGTGGTTATTGCCCCCC
>NW_019256967.1:291113-313064 GCF_002742605.1 Olea europaea var. sylvestris
CCCCCCCCCCCCGCGCCATTTATTTTTTCTGTTTTCTCTTCTTTTCTTTTTCTTATATAGTTATTTAATAATCTGATTAATTTGAACCAAAAATAACAGGAATAATCTAATTTAAACAATAATTGAATTAGCCTTGAAAAATGCTCTCATTATTTCCAGAGTTGTAAAGGGAAGAAATTTTGGTATATGATGGGCTGGCCCACCTATGTTCTTCAACATATCTATTGGATCAATATCATGCAAAGAGCCCGTCACAACTGGAAGAAGCCCATAAAAAAGTCGGGGAGGCCCAGTGTGCTTCTTTCTCCTGTCTACATCCCCTAATTCGACACGTGCTAATGTGAACCGTATTCCCAGCATATTGGCTACATCGATCAAAAGAAAATTCCTATTACAACCACCACGAAATTAAAAATTATCCCCTATTTAGTAAAGATTAAAACATAATTTTATCCAAAGTCAAATTAACAATTCGTTTTAATAACATCTTTTAATGAATTCACGACTTTTCAATCACATCCAGGAGCGAACGCAGACATTTTACATTAGGGGGTCATAATCAAATTTTTAAAAAAAGCGACGAAATATTTTTTTATTATTTTATGTGGCTTATAAACTATTATACTACTTTTTCATTTTGATTATTTTTACATAAAAAAAAATTTGATCATTTTTAGGATTTTTTATTATTGTTATTTTTTCCTCTCAATCAATTAATTTTTTTTAAAAAATAATTTAAAAAAGTTCCTAATAAAATTTTTAACGTCAATCGAGAGGAAAATGTAACAATAATTAAAAAAAATCCTAAAATTGATTGAATTTTTTTATATATAATTTTTTTCAGATATAAAAATAATCAAGATGAAAAAGTAGTATAACAATTTAAAATCCCTGCAAAGTAATAAAAATTTTATTAAGAATTTTTACGTCCAAAAAAATTAAATTTTGACGTCATACCACATATAAATTTTCCTAATAAAACGATGTAAATTATATTTAGAAATTTGTCGCGAAAAAATAATAAACATTAATAAAATAATTGATTTTTTCTTTAAAAAAGACGAGTTATACGTTTCTTTTTAGCATACACGTTTAACGTACGTCTAACTATTTTCGATATTCATTTAGATCATTCGATGTGTTTATAATATAGTTCTCGAAATGAGTTTCGAGAAAATATAGTAAATTTATAGATATTGCTAGCGTATAATTGTCAATTTTTTTTTAAAGTTAGCTTGTTATCAGAATTCTCGAAATATTAGTTTATAACAACTTATTTTGATGCGTCGTAGCATTTGCTACGATTGGTCATTTCGCACAACATTAACAACGTGAAATATTAGGCTGTGAGTACTTCAAAATGATATTAAAAATGTAATATTTCAATTTCGCTTGATATTTCATAGTGAGCCTGGAAAAAAAAACTTACAAAAACTAGACTGGAGGGTCAAGTGACTCTAGAGGACCCCACTTGGGTCTGCCCCTGATCATATATTTTATCAAATTTTTATATAAATCTGCGAAAAACCTAATTTTAATCTATTCAAAAGGGGCATAATAAGCCAAAGTCAAGGTCTTGTTACTGATTAAGAAGATTGTGCATTGTGACAAATATAGATACCTGCTTTATAATGTGAAGAAAAAAATGAGGTAATTGACAAGCAATTTCAAACTCTTAGTGCACTTATTTATGCTTTTTGACTTTATAATAATCCATATCTGACTTGAATTTAGAAGCCGAAGGACAAATGTGGAAAATCATTCCAACTTGTCATCCAATGCTTAGTTGTGAATGCATGAACAAATTCTCTAATGAAGTACTCTCTTGAGGTTGACGATGATCCAACTTGTCATCTAACGCTTAGCTGTGAATACATGAAAATTCTCTAACGAAGCACTCTCTCGAGGTTGATGATGATTGTAAAAGAAGTTAACAAAAATTATCTTATAATCCTAAACCCATAAATGTTCAACAAAGTGTATGTATGTCACATCAATCAATATTGAAAGACTTGATATATTATACGCTGTTTCTGGGATTTACTAATTTTAAAATTTATTTCTTTTGAACTAAAATTTTCTCAATAAAACAATATTATATATAAATTCAAAACCTTTTTTTCTTTTTCTTTTTTAACCATATATTTTACAAAAAATTACTATTAAAAACACATTTATTATAACATCTCTAATACTAATGTGGATTGTACTAAAAAAGATGTCATATAAGTTAAAATAGCTATGTCTGCAAAAATCCATCACCAATGCAGCATCTTTAGGATTACATATAATTAAAGTGGTAAGAGAACAAATAGATACTGTCAAGAAGATCGTATAAATATAGAAATTCTTATAGATAGAGAGACTCATCATAATTTACATTTCTTTATTTTTCTTCCATTATTTCTTATTTTTCTACATTCTATTAAGCCCATGTTTGGTTTTAATATAAAATATTTAGTTGAATCAGGTTGCGGTAAATATCATGGGCAATTAGCACAAAACGTCCTCACCTTTCAGTGTTTTGTGCAAAATGTTCATATCTTTTATTTTTGACACTTTTACCTTTACCTCCATTTTTTATTACGGAAAACATCATTTGCGTCAAATTTCTCATGCAAATGGCAAATATATCCCATATTCAAATAAAACAATAAAAAAAAGAAAAATTAAAAAATAAATTGCAATTATACTCCCAAACTTAAATTACTCCAAATAAATTATTAAAAGGATAATTAGCACAAAACGTCTATACCTTTAATTATTATTGTGTAAAACGTCATTACCTTTCATTTTGTGACATTTTCATCCTTATTTTTATATTTCACTACAAAAATCATTATTTTAATCTATTTTCTCAATTGAAAGCTGTAAAATGACAAATATGTCATCCCCTTTAAATAAAAAAATAAAGAAAAGAAAAATAAAGAATAAATTGCAACTACATACTCTACACTTCCAAAATTAAAAAAAAAAGTTGCAATTTGTTCTTTATTTTTATTTTTTTATTTAAAGAAGATGACATATTTGTCATTTTACAGTTTTTAATTGAGAAAATGGATGAAAATAATGATTTTTGCAACGAAATATAAAAATAAGGGCGAAAATGTCAAAAAAAGGAAAGATAGAGACGTTTTGCACAATAGTAATGAAATGTAGGGATGTTTTGTGCCAATTACCCATTTAATAATTTATTTGGACTAATTTGCACTTTTTAAAAAGTTTGAGAGTATAATTACAATTTATGCTTTAACTTTTCTTTTCCTTTTTATTGTTTTATTTAAATAGGGGATATATTTGTCATTTACATGAGAAATTTGACGCAAATAATATTTTTCGTAATAAAAAGAGAAGGTAAGAATAAAAGTATCAAAAAATGAAAGATATGAACATTTTGCACAAAATATTGAAAGGTCCATGGACCCTTTTAGCAAGCTAGGAATATGCCTCCTAAATTGAAAAAAATTATCTATTTAAATATTAAATAGATTGTAATTCTTGGAATGTATTAGAAACGTTCTAGAAAACAATTGTTAGTACAATATTTTCTAATTTGTTTTGGAAAAAATCTATAAAATTTTCAAGAAATATCAATATCATTTTTTTTAATAATTGTTAATAAATGGGCAAATTAAGAAATTGACACGACATGCACTAACGTGGCAAGTTACTATTTTTTTATGTAAAGCCTCCACCGCCTTGCATTCGCATCAGTAACAAAGCCAACAGTTTCCGGGTATCAATGGAAGCCCTCCCTTTGTCATCGCCGGCAGCAAGCGGCACCGCCACGCGGAAGCGCGAAACTTCGGCAATGTCTCGTCTGAAGAAAAGGTGCCTGTCCTGTGCAGTTTCAGTTGGAGAAATTTTCCGGTATCTGAAAGCAATCGCGGTGGGTCAGACTAAGAAAATGATGGCGAAAACGGAGAAGGAAGCAACGGAGGCGGATTTGCAGACGGCCAAGATGCAGGTGGAGGCCGCCGATGAAGCTGAAAATATCAAGAAGCGACTTGATTAATCCATGTCTAAAAGTTCTCTCTTTTGTTTTCCAATTCGAGTGTATAACTATACATATATATTTCATCTTTGCAAGCCTTCGTAAATAATTTAATAGTGTCATTCCCGTAATGTGTATCAGTCTAACAATTAAAATCTAAATTTTCATTAAATTAAAGTTCTCAATTTTTCAGTTATATATTTCATCAGTTTTTTATTGAAGTTTATGAAAATTTTGAAGTTAATCCCACCAATCAAATAAAGTCCTCGCCTCCATTATTTCAAATTTTAATAGGTGAAACTTTTTTTTTTTTTTTTTTTTTGAGAATGAGTGGTTAAAACAGAAGAAATTTTTTTCGATTTACTTATAATATTATTTTACGAAGAATTTTTTAATTATAAATAGGAGAGAGAAAAATAAAAATTAATTTAATGGAACTAACGGGGTTTATGTTTAATTCTATCATGAATATTTGTTCAATACATATTTCGTTTTATGCGTTCTGACAAATGTCATTTACAACTAGTCGTTATCACGTGCATTGCACGAATTTTGTATTTATCATATTTTTATTAGTGTATGAATTTTAATTTTTTTGAAAAGTTTTTAAAACAATATCTACAAATATTTCTATGATATAAGAAAATAATTGTAAATTATTTTTACAATTGTATAGTAGTATGTTATCTAGAAAAAATATGCTTGAATATTTCAGACTTGAATAAAAAATATACAAACAATTTTACTTATATTATTTGATAGTGTTGATATGATTGAATTGAATGCGAAAATTATATTTCTAAATTTTGTGTAATTTAATATTTTAAAACTGAAAAAAAACTCTCCGCACAGTGCAGAGAGAAAAAAACATCTTCACACAGTGCGGAGAGAGTTGACCATGTGCAGAGAGTTGACGAACTCTTCGCACAGTGCGGAGTAAAAAAAAAACCTCTTCGCACATTGTAGAGAGAGTTAATCTCTTCGCACAATGTGGAGAGTTGGTCCGCACCATGGCAAAACTCTCCGTACAGTGCAAAGAGGAAAAAAAACTCTCTGAACAATGCGTAGAGAGTTAAACCACGTGCGGAATAAAAAAAGTGCGGAGAGAGTTGAACCATAGGCGGAGTAAAAAAAAAAAAATTCTGCACAGTGCGGAGAAATAACAAACCAACTCTCCGCACAGTATAGAAAGAAAAAAACTCTCCGCAAACTATAGAAAGAAAAAAACTCTCCGCACTGTGCGGAGAGTTGTCTTCAAATTCCTTAATTACAAATCAAATTTCAAGATTGTAAATTTTTTTGTATATATAACAAAACAAAATCAAAAAACATGGCTCAAAATCAATTATGTCTTTTTTAAATTACAGTCACATCTCAATTTCTAAGCATACAAATCATATTTACGGTATTGGAAAGGAGTTTTCTCGTGATTCATACAATGAAACAATACGTGAGTTGTGCAAAGAAGGGGATATTGATAGTACCATGAAATTGTTTTCAAAAATGGAGGCTCTAGGGTACCACCCAAATTCAATATTTTACACTTGTTTGATAACAACTCTTTGACATTAGGAGCGGATACAATTTTCAATGAAATTATACTTTCGGATTGTAGGCCAGGAATTAAAGTGTTCAATACATTGCTTAAAAGTTATTTGAGAAAAAACTTCTTGGAACTTGCATATAAAGTCCCGAGAGTTTTTGTTTTTCTCTTCACACTGTGCGGAGAGATAATTTGTCATCTCTCAGCACTTTGCGGAATTATTTTTTTTCCTCATATACGGAGATTTTTTTTATTTTTTGTCCCATGGAGTTTATGTATACTAAAATTATTATTATTATTTTAATGTTGTTGGCATGATGCGTGTATGGAAGAATATTTGTCAATCACCATAAATGAAATTCTTCTCAAAATGTAAAGAATAAAAATACATAATAAATCTTCTTATTACGCTAATAAAATTACAATAATTTTTTTTTACAAATAACATAAAAAAATCATTTTTATTTTCAACAAAAAAAATTAAAAATTAGCAATTTCATAACCACTTTTTTTTTTAATTCTCGGAAACACAATTATAAAAAAGGAAATAATATTGAATTACAACATTTAATACTTAAGAAATTCAATATTAAATAAATTTTATATATTTATAACAAATATAAATCCATATATGCAGCTTACCGTATTTGTAGGCAACTTACCGTAAATACAACTTATCGTATATGCTACATACCGTATTTGCAAACAACTTACCATATTTGCACCTTACCGTATTTGTTTCCTACCTATTTGCAGACAATTTACCGTATTTTTACCTTACCGTATTTACAGCTTACCGTATATGCTGCCAACCGTATTTACAATTTACCGTATATGCTGCTTACCGTATTTGTAGTTTAGTGTATTTTTATATACCGATTTTTGCACTTACAAATACCGAGAATGCAGAACACTGTACATTCACTTACCAAATCGAATTTCAAATTTTTTTTCAGATTTTTATTTTTTCAACAAAAGCATAAAATAAATATTAAAGATATATGAAGCACAAAATATAAATGCATATGAATATGATGTTCAATCTTATTGAATTATACAAAATTTAGAAAAATAATTTTCACATTCAACTCAATCATGTTAACACTATCAAAGAATACAAGCAAAATAATTTGTATAATCTCGTATATTTCTTATTCAAGTATAAAATATACAAGTATATTTTTTCTAGATGACATAATACTGTTATACAATTGTAAAAATAATTTGCAATTATTTTCTTATATCATGAAAGTATTTCTAGATATTGGTTCAAAATTTTTTCAAAAAACTAAAATTCATACACTAATAAAAATACGATAAATACAAAATTCGTGCAACGCACGTGACAGTCACTGTGCGGAGAGTTTTTTTTTTAACTTCGCACTGTACGGAGAGTTTGCCAACTCTCCGCACTGTGCGAAGTTTTTTTTTTTTTTCTCCACACTTTGTGAGGACAATGTCCGCACAGAATGTCATCTCTCCGCACTATGCGGAGAGTTTTTTTTTTACTCCTCAATATGCGAAGAGTTTGCCAACTCTCTCCGCACTATGCAGAGAGTTTTTTCTTCTCTCCGCACTGTGTGGAGAGTTTTGCAATGGTGCGGAGAGTTGGGAAACTATGCAGAGAGTTTTTTTTATATACTTTGTACTATGCGAAGAGTTTGCCAACTCTTAGCACATGGTTTTCCATCTCTTTGCACTGTGCGGATATTTTTTTTTACTCCGTACTATGCGAAGAGTTTGTCAACTCTCCACACATGGTTCAACTCTCTCCGCAATGTTTTTTACTCTGCACATGGTTCAACTCTCTCCGCACTATGTGTAGAGTTTTTTTCCCTCTGCACTGTACAGAGAGGTTTGCCATGGTTCCAACTCTTTGTACTGTGCGGAGGGTTTTTTTTAAATACATTGCACTATGCGAAGAGTTTGTCAACTTTCCGCACATGGTTTGCTATCTCTCTGCACTGTGTGGAGGTTTTTTTTTCTTATGGCAGTTTATACATATTAAAATTATTATCATTATTTTTAATACTAATGGCATGATGTGTGGAAGAACATTTATCTGACCATAAACAAAATGGAAAATAAAAAAATGACATCATGTACAGTAAAATTGGATTAATTTACTGTTGCATCAATAGTAGTCCTTCGTTCCCCCTTATAAAAATAAGGAAATCATTTATTTCTAAAAAAAATCCACTCTAATTTGGGTAAAAAATACAACAATCTCTACCTTGACCCAAATTTCGGTGCAACGAACAAAATTTCAAATCCGTCTACATCGAAATAGCCAATCTCCTCAACACAGTAACCAAAACTCTCCATCACTAAACCATCTTCCTCTGCAAGGCATCCACACACGACACCTGAAACCAACTCTCGGGTCCCAAAATTCTACCAAGGAATTACTGTTGACCAAACAGGGTCGAAGTACACCCTGTAGTAGAAACCAAACCAAGTGCTTGATCAGAAGGCCCCTTGTTAGAACTATCACCTTCAACGATCCCAAAAGCATCACAGACATCAATAACACCACGGTACCTACGCTCTATGAGTCCACCCCTGACATTTGAACACAGTCCATCCACTGAAATTGATGGCAAAACGAAATCACCAACGCTCTCTCTAGCAGTGTTCAGAATCGATCCAGAGCCCAACACAAGAGGTACTGTACCAAACTGAATATCCACCACGATACTGAACTTGTCCCAATGTCTCAAAACTGGTTCTGCGCTTCCCTGCAATATGTACAACTGGAATCTCTTTCGTCCCTCCAGTACTACCCGGACACCATTTCGAACCTTCAAGACTCCACCTCCACCAGAAAATTTGTACCCTTTTGCATCCAAGGTGCTCAGTAATATGAGATTCTTTGTCAAGTCTGGAACATGATGAAACTGATCAAGTGTCCTCACTATCCCATCTTGTAGCCTCAATTTGACCCGACCAATTCCTGCAGCCCGGCAAGATTGGTTGTTTCCTATGACAACTCCACCTTGCTTCATCGTCTCATATGTCTAGAATAACGCCCTATTGGGACACATATGATAAGAACATGCAGAATCCAGAATCCATTCATCAGGTTTAGATTCCCCGTCAAATACAGCCAACATCACATCTCCATCATCACAAAAATTCTCAGCAATATTAGTCTCGTTCAAATTACCTGATTGCCCCGCATGAGTTGCATGTAAATTGCCTTTACCCTACAACTTGTCGCAATCTTTCTTGATGCGTTCTTTCTTCTTGCAGTAATAACAATACACATTGCTGTACCTCACCTTCGATCTACCCCTCCGTCGATCACCATGAGTAACAAGAGCATCCCCACCCCTAGATGTAGGATCTTCAACCAACAGCTACATCCTCTCATTTGAGAACAGGGCTTCATATACCTCCTCAATGGTAAGCGTGTCACGACTATACAGAATAGTATCACGAAATGACGAAAAAGAACTGAGTAGCGAACAAAATAGGATCAAGGCTAGATCCTCTTCATCATATTTTACCTCTAACGTCTCCAGATCTGCAACAATCTCCTTGAACACAGCAAGGTGGTCCAGCAGTGACCCTCTTTTCGGCATGCGATGAGAATACAACTTCTGCTTTATAGTCAGTTTACTCATCAGACTTTTTGCCATGCACAACTGCTCCAACTTGAGCCACAAAGCAGCCGCTGTCTTCTCTTTCAAAACATCCTGCAGTAAATTATTGGACAAATGAAGATGAATCAATGATGTAGCCTTCCTATCCTTCCGTTGCTTCTCCTCCATAGCCCAAGTTGCTGGCATATTCTCAAAGCCCAGCAAAGCATCATCAAATTCCATTTGCATCAACACATCCCTTATCTTTACTTACCACAGTGAAAACTTTGTATTGCGATCCAGCAGCGGAATATCATACTTCATCGAAGCCATCTCTGAAAACCTCAATCAAATCACGAAGAACTTGCAACCTTGCTCTGATACCACTTGTTGGGATCGACAGGTTGTAAAAAATGAAGTTAATGACGCGATAAGAAATTAATATGGATTGCAACAATATAAAAATTTATATCAAAGTATAAAGTAAAAGAAAAAAAAGGAATTAACGCAGAGGCAAGACATATTATTAATTGAAATTATGGAGAGAATACAACGCCACAGCAATATTGTCATCTACTAAACTAAAAGAGGATACCACTATTTATAAATACATGGCATAGTATAAAGATGGAAATAATGTGGAATAAGGAAATAACATATTTCCATAAAACTCACGTGAAATATAAGGAAACAAATTTTTCCATATAAAAATAAGGAAATAATTTATTTTCAAAAAAAAAATCCACTCTAATTTAGGTCAAAAACCCAACATTGTCAGTTTCTCTTCTTCTTCTTTACTTTAAATCTTGTTTCTATGATTGTGATTTTCTATATTTCATATTGCTCTATAAATCTCAAAGCAGTTCTCCATAAAATTGGTGGTTTATTGTTGTTCCGCCTCAAATAAGAATAGTACCTATCTTGGGCTAATAATCTACCATGAATGCTACCCCTTCCATCAGCATGTAGAAAATCTGCTATAGCTGGAAAGTTATATGACCAATTTTGAACTTTTTTCATCTGAATTGATATAAATGAAAAGTTTGGCAGGAAACTATATTTGTTGCTTCTATTTTTGTGCCCCATCTTCGAATGCGATTCATGATCTATACTCCTTGGTAACACCATCTTGTAGTTGAGTTTGTAACATTTTGCCCATTTTTTCTTTATACATTGATGATATTGCAATTGCAGAAAATGGATAAACACGTGACAATTTTCCACAAATGAAGCCATTTCTAATTAGAAGAAAATCATCTTGAGAGCTGTATCCATTGCATGACATGATAGTAGCGACAAATGTGAAGTAACGGTTGAACAATTAGGTCACAAATTTGAAACAACGATCACAATTTTATCTAGTGCAGATGCAAGAGAAGTAGTAGAAGACAAGGTGTTTCGCTAAAAAAAAAAAATTCTAAAAATGAGCTTGACATTCTATCCAATCGGGTTTATAGCCATTCGATTAGACAAAAAGGAATATATTGTCAGGTTTTCTCACCATGATTGCAAATGGACATTCATGTAATCAAGATTGGGGTAAAAGAGATGTTTAAGATTAAAGAGATGGATAATGATTACATTATTCAGACAAATGTCAAACTCCATTATATCCCTGCTAACTCGTTAGATGTCTGCAATATTCAATATTTATCCAGAGAAAACTCGTCATTCATCCATTAAACCAGAGATTATGTAAAATATCCCGTTCGAAATTTCCATTGAAGATGAATATAATCTAAAATGTAGAATTTCTTTGTACTTCATTTTTGTACTTTATTTTTGCAATCCTTGATTCCCTCCTCATATTCCGATGCTCATCGATGAGTTTCTGGAAAAAAAATGCCCATTTTTCTAGACAGTAATCATCTTCTTATGCATTCTCTGAATGTCTAGCCATTGGAACCCTGGAAAGGACTCCTAAATTTGAGTTTTCGTGGAGTTCTGATAATTCCCTTTGTACATCTCGATATTGTTTGGCTTCTTCCAGTGACGAATGCAGGATTTGAGGTCAGCTAGGGCAATTATTGCCATTGACTGTCGATAGTCAACAATCAGAATAACGAGATTGTTTATTAATATTTATTTAAATAATATTAAAATTCTTTACCCTATATGTAAATGTACTAAATCGTAAATTTATCGATTTCACTTATCACAGATTCACATATCACAGTTCACATATATCACATATTCTCAAAATTCACAAAATCCCAATTTTTCACATCATAACTCATAAATAATAATTCACAGTCATAACTCATAATAAATTATAACTAAAAAATGATGAATTATAACTCACAATCAACTTATAAAACAGAAAATTATCTATGCATCATCAAGAGACGTATAAATTTTTACAGAAAATCAACAAAATCATGCATACCCAAACAGTGTATTAGTGCATTTCTATCAATATGTGTATTTACGCATGAAGCAATATACAGAATTAGATGGAATATTACTAAATTATAAAAACATGTGAAGCAAAAATGTAGAAAATAAGCAAATGAACTGCCTCATTAGTAAAATGATTTGATGCAAAATTTTAGACACAGAAAAATTATACCTTGTTGCCAAAACCCTAAAAGCCCATTCTTTTGGGTACATCACAAGACTAATAAAAGGCCTAGACATTTCACCTATTTTCAGAAGAGCAATCGCGAAGCTGGGAGTGCCGGCATGCTATGTGATGGCGTAAGTCGGAGAACGGGAGCCAGGCAGTCGAGAGGTCGAGGATAGGGTTTGGTGTGAGATGAAACGTCGTATGAAATGAAAAAGTCTATGGGCTTATTTCCTTTGCAATTCTTAATGGGTTATTGTTTTTTTTTAAAAGTCAAATAAAGAAAAGGCCCAAAATCGAAAAACAAAAAATTGGCCCAAGAATACACCTTCTTCCCCTGTAACTGGGGTACTTTTAAAATTGACTTGGTCAAATCATCTAAATTTCAGATTGACTTCTCAGCAAAGGGATATTATGAAAATGACCTATCCAATGTTAAAAGACAAAAATACCCTTAAATACATTATACAATTACAAAAGTTGATTTTTTTAAAAGACATCAATACCCTTTTACTTAACAAATAAAAACAAAACACTTTCTACTTTTCTTATCTGTTTACTCCAACACAAATAAATAAAACACTCACATTCTTCATCTGCTTCAACCGTAGAAACTAAAAAAATTATCGAAATCGGAAGTCGAAAAATTTGCGGATATCAATCTCGTCGGTTCGGTATGCTTAAATCGATAAATTGTATTTCGACATCTAATTAGTAGATAAAAAAAAATTTAATAGATCTGTAATTTTTTAAACATTTGACCAGAAAAAATTCATTTGCATATATGCCGACGTCGGTAAATCGACTGTTTGACCGGCTGTTTAACAACCTATTTAAATAGTCAGCTATTTGTCAACTGTTTTCCTTTTTCCCCATTTTTTTGGATTATTTTTATTACTGTTGATTTTTTTTTTGTAATTAAAAATTCTGTTTTGACAGGCAGATATGGTTGTAGTTTCAGTTTGTTACTTTGGTGATTTCGAATTGGGCGAAAAAGATCAATGAGTATGGAAATGGACAAGTGCTAAACGTGGTGGTATCGCAATTTTCATATCATCAGGTACATCGTATGCAAAACTCTATAATGATTTACCGAACAAGTTGAATGTTGATCATTCTTAGTACAACATGGAATTGAAATTTAAATTCAGCGAGTATGCATTAGTTTTGATTCCACCTATAATGATTTCTTCTGTTGATGAAGTGAATTATCTGATTGAATTGAACAATAAGCACACGACTCCTCTTTGCGTGACTTTAGTAAGGAAGGATGTCGTCAAAGATGAACAAGTAGACTCGAGAGGTGGGGATCACAATGCTAATATTTTTGAGATATGATGGAGATAGCTCTTGAATATGATGTGGTTATTTCAAAGATAGTTGCACACAGAATCCCCTCCATTGCTCGTGACAAGGAGATTGAAAATGCAAATACTTTTACAAACGAGGACTTGATTGCTTTATCCCGGCAGAGACATGAGTAGGGTGGGACCTCGGGGGCTAGATCGAGTGGATCGTCCTCTAACTCCTCATGTGTGGTTCCCTATAATGAGGATTTATATGTCGAGCAATTGTTTGAAACGAAGAAAGGTTTGCAAGAAGCCGTACACCTAATTGCACTGAAATACAACTTCGAGTTTAGAATGAAAAAATCAAATAGGTCGTTGTTGACGCTATCATGCGTAGATGATAGTTGCAGTTGGCATTTGCAAGCGACGAAAATGGACACGAATGAGTGCTTTGTAATTCGCAAATATACACGAGAACATACTTGTGAAGTGGGAGTTTGTCGCAATGATTACAGGCGAACCCGAGCTTGGTTTATTGGTCGACAGATAATGCATAAGTATCAGGATCCACAAACAATCTATAGACTATTGGACATCATTGCTGATGTTTGTCGAGAGTACGGAGTAGTCATGAGTTACCAGAAGGCTTGGAAGGCTAAAGAATGCACGTTGGAGGATTTAATGGGCCCGACAGAGGAAAACTATGTTAAATTGGCCAGATATTTCTATAACATGGAGAAAACTAATCCTGGCTCGGCATTTATTGAGACGGAGGCCGAGAACTGCTTCAAATCCTTCTTTATGGCCTTGGACAATACATTCGGGGATTTTGAAATGCTATAAGACCCCTAATTCTAGTCGACGGTACAACTCTGAAATCCATATACCAAGACAAGTTGATTATTGCTATATGTCAAGATGCAAACATTTAAATTTATCCTCTTACATTCGACATAGTTGATAACTAGAATGATCTGTCGATGCGTTGGTTCTTCACAAAGCTCAGAGAAGTAATTGGAGAAGTCGAGGACCTTGCATTTGTCACCGATCGGGGACAGTCTATAATAAATGGTATTGCTGAAATTTTTCCTGATACACATCATGGGTATTGCATGTACCATATACAAGGCAACTTAAAGACCAGGTATCGGGGCAAAGACATCGTTTTCCTGATACATATCATGGGTATTGCATGTACCACATACAAGGCAACTTGAAGACCAGGTATCGGGCCAAAGACATCGTTTCATTCTTTAGGAAAGCGGCCGAAACTTACAGTAATGAAGAGTGTAATAGGTACATGGTTGAAATGGGAAGTAAATCATTCCCGACATGGGACTATCTAATGAAAATGGGGATTGAACATTGGGAGCGCTTATATTTTTCAGAACGTCGATACAACATGATGACGTCAAACAACGTGGAGTCTCTCAATGTATTATTTAAGAGGGATCGAGAGTTACCCATTCTCTCACAGATTGAGAATATTCGTACGAAGCTGCAGCAGTGGTTTTATGATCGACGTGCGGAATCACATAATTGCACAAGCGTGCTAGCCCCAGCACAAGAGGTAAAGCTCTTCAAGGCTACGAGAAAGTTAAATGTCGAACCACTAGACGAGTCGCGCTTCGCTGTGGAATGTGTACGTCATACGACATACATGGTAGATTTAATTGATGGAACATGCACTTGTAAACAATTTCAGTTAGAAAGTTTTCCATGTGAGCATGCAATTGCGGTGGCTATCTATCGATGATTTACAGCGAGAACATTGTACTCTCCTTATTACACTGCTGAAAACTGGAGAGTTGCGTATGTTAAAACCATATTTCTGCTTCCAAACGAAGCCAAGTGGGAAGTTCTCAATCATATTCGCCTGTTCAATACATTGTCGCCACATCTCATTGAACCACGTGGTCCTGGACGTCTAAGTACTTCTAGAATACCATCTACTGGAGAGTTTTCCCGACCGCGTAGGTGTAAAAGGTGCAAATTAGTAGGACATACTCGCCAATTTTGTACAAGTCAGGTTCCCCTAAATGACAGTTAGAACATCGTGTATTTACATTGAAATAAACAGTATTTATATGAATAATTACAAACAATTGCAAAAAATAGTTACAAACAATCACAAAAAATAATTACAAATATTAATTACAAAAAATATTTACAAATAATTTATAGATCACAATTAAATTCGTATAAATCACATGCGAACTTATTTTGTCAATTCTGTATCCATAACTGGTTGATTCCATCAACTTTATGTGCTACACTAAAAAAATTATGTATTTGATTGCGAAAATTCCACAGTCGCCCCTGCAAATGAACAAATATGTGTTAGTTCGGTTTCAATTACATACGAACTGATTACTAAATTTAAAAAAAAAAGATTACAAAGACTTACGATATAGACTATCTCACCGTCGTCCTGTCCCACACGATGGCTAGTTTATCATCCACAGTCAAGCCCACATGTCTAGCCATCATAGGAACAATCACAGTCACTGGCTCCAAGTTCTGGTCGAGCTATCCCTATGTCAGATATGAATGATCGAGATCATACACATATATCGTCGAATTAGGGAACATGATCTCTAGTGCAATGTAGTATTGATTCACGATTACTGGAATGTACAAACGCGTACAACCCTCCCATGGCTTTTTCCCAACACTCGGTGACAGCCTGATGACCCACTCGAGCATATACACGGGAATTACGTACTCTTTATCTAGAAGCTGGAGCGACTGATACTCAATGATAATGGCACGGAAGAACTCAGTGTTCAGTATTATGCGGCCAGGCTTGTGGAATGATTGTGGATATCTCTCAACTCAATCGCACAACAAGTCCATGACCATGTCGATGTGTTACATCAAGGAAAATAAATACATAAATACTTATTTCATTTACCAAATTAAACATAATGTATACAAAAAGTAATAATAATACTTCACTTACATCGTCGGCTTGCCAAGCCCCCTGAGTGGTGATATCATGGAACCACTTGTATGCGTCCAATATCGTCCTTCCGGCTATCATGTGTGTGGCTCTGAAAATAAAATAGAAAAAACGTTAAACGAAGCATATATGAGTTCTGGTAGTTTACTAAATCATACAATACTTACCCGGGCAACATTCTTCGCCACTCAACTTCGAATGCTTTCCACTTGGCATGGTCGACCTCCTGGAACAGATTGGGGTTTGTCCCATCGACGAACCTCCTCCTCTTCGCCTCATCTATGAAGGGAGAGACGACATACTGTGACGGTACTCTCGGCCTCTTGCCGACCACTGTCTTCGGCATGTCAACACCATTTTTTGCCTTATACACTGCCACCTCCTTCACCCTAGGGCTCGCCACCTCCTCCATTCCCTCATCTGCCACGGTCTCCATCCCCGATAGGGCCACTCCCTCATTTGCCACCGTTTCCCTCCCCGACGGCCCCTCTCCTCTGCCACTGCTCCCGTCCCATTGCGCTCCACGGATAAAATAAACGATTCCCATGCATCATCATCATGTATGTATGACTGTCGGAGACCCTCATCTCTATCATCCCCATCCCATCACCCTCTCGATCACCGTCTTCGTCAACCCATCGCATACCGACCATATCACCTCAAAGTGCTACAATCTCATTCGACAAATCTTCGACCCTTCCTACCAACTGTCGTCCCAGATCATCAACCCTCTCTATCATCTCTCGACGCAGCTCGTCGACCTACCCTGCTATAAATCTGCTCAGACGGGCATACAGATCATCAAAAGAGTGCCTTGACTACGTGCGGGAGATCCACTAGAAAGGTCTCTGGAAGGAGGAGGCAGAGAAGATGCCCTCGGCGGTGGAGGAGATGCCCTCAGCGGCATTTCCGGCGGAGGAGAAGATGCCCTCGGTGGAGGTGGTGATGCCCTCGACGGAGGTGATCGTTGATCAATTGGATCACGTTCCTACACAAGCAACAACATTACAAATCATTAACTTAATCCGTAATTGCTAACTCTTAAAAAACGGTAATCAATAGATTTTATTCAATTCGCTCACCTAATCTTGGTCGTGGATCGGATCGGACATCTGGTCGTCTTGGGTGTGCGAAATGCCTAATTCACGCACAAGACCCTGAGCCTCCTCCTCCATCGACAGCGTCAACTCAATTATGACTTCAAGCTGACAGATTAACATTTGAACTAGTTAACGATCATGCAATCAAATGTTAAATCACGCACAATATAATTTACAAATGCATAATACTCACCCGAGAGTCGTCGAGGATAGCCGATAATTGTTTTTCAGTAGGACATCCCTCCGATCGAGATACTCTCCAATGGTGCATCCGAGAGCAGCATGTCTCCCCTTGCCTCTCAAAGCGGGCACCCAATATGGGGACGGTCTCATACGCCCAGATCTGCAACACATACAATTATTATATATAAATTCAATATGAAAATAATTTTAACATTCATTATGTTAACCATTTACCTGTACCGCTAGGGGCAATCCATAGGTGTCGTACTTACGCATGACTCCCTTCAGCTTCGAGTGCGATCTGGTGAAGACGTGTACGATGTCCCCAAAACATCTCCGGCCCCACGGATAGTCGTTGAAACGATCGATACCATCAATGATCTCCAGATGGAAGAGGTCAATCGCAGTCTTCTTATGGTGACACCGTACTACGCTCTCAATGATGTAGACCAGACCTAACTTCAATATGTCTAACATCTGATCACACCTCCTGATTGCGTCCAACAGCTGTGTAAGAAGCATAGTTCCCTATCCCTCGAAGTAAGTGTCATGAAGCTTAATCTTCTCTGAGTCCCATCACCAGCTGCTTCATTGTCCGTAATCTTTAATCTCGTGATCAAAGCAAACTCGAACATCGAAAAATTGGCAACTTTACCCTCGATTGCGAAGTGGAGGGCATCGCCATCGACTGGACTCAGCAATCGACATAGAAGTGCATCAATAATCTAATCTGAGTATTGCAGATCTCTCAACGGGTACAAGGGTCACGGGAAGGACTGACGCAGCATATCAGCATGCTGATCATCAAGCAGCTCTAACACAACTGTGAAATTGTCAAAACTACTATTCCACGTAGCTTTGCCTAGCATCTGTCTCAACTCTGCGTTAAGATGAAAATCCATCCTTTAAAAATTCAAAATGTTAGAATATTGTACAAGTGATAATAAAATAAAGCATAATAACAGAAAATTTAGCGAACGAAATTGTAACTACAATACGCAAGACGAAGATTCATAATAATTAAAATCATCAATAATGTGAATTTTTTTATCCTATTATCAATAATGTCAATTTTTCCCAATCATCACAATTTTTTTAATCAATTCAAGTTCAAAAAATATTTAAATTCGATGAACGAAAATAATATTATTTATAAAAAACTAATAATAAAAAAATATTAAATTTCAAATTAAAATTTCAACAATTATTTCAAATTACAATTAAAAAATTAATTAAATTTGATCAACGAAAAGAATATAATCCAAAACTATTAATAAAACTAAAAGTAAATAATTTATTTAAATTCGACGACTAAATAAATTATTATTTATCAAAAACTAAAAATAAAAATAAATATTAAATTTCTAATTAAATCTCCAACAATTATTTCAAATTACAATTAAAAACATTAATTAAATTTGATGAACGAAAAGAATATCATCCAAAACTATTAATAAAATTAAAAATTAAAAGTAAATAATTTATTTATATTCGACGACTAAATAAATTATTATTTATCAAACACTAATAATAAAAATAAATATTAAATTTCAAATTAAATTTCCAACAATTATTTTAAATTAGAATTAAAAACATTAATTAAATTTGATGAACGAAAAGAATATGATCCAAAACTATTAATAAAATTAAAAATTAAAAGTAAATAATTTATTTAAATTCGACGACTAAATAAATTATTATTTGTCAAAAACTAATAATAAAAATAAATATAAAATTTAAGTTCACAATTAAAATAATTATTTCAATTCGATGAATCAAAAAAGTATTATTTACCAAAAATTTGAAAATAAAAATAAATATTAAAACAAAATTAAATGTAAAAATTTTATTTAAATTTAGTCGTAACAATTTTATTTAAATTCGACAAGCTAAATAATTTATTATTTATTAAAAAAATAATAAAAAATTATTTAAAATAAAATTATTAAATTATATATTACAAAAAATTGGACTGAAAAAGAAAAAAAGTGGGCCGACAGTCGGCCCACTAATTTGGGCGGACCGTTAACAGTCGGGTTTTAACACAAAAATGCCAGCTGCTCCAGCAGCCAGCGTTCCTTCAACTTTCTCGTCGAAAAATCATCATTTCGGATGAGAAAAGCTTCCAAATTTAAAACATCAACCATTAAAAACACTATATAAACCTTATTTTACTTATATAAACAACAATATATTAAAAAAATCTCTCACAAAAGAATCATTCACACTTTTAACCACAATCTAAATATTAATCCAACCAAATATTCAATATAATAATGGTTACCTTAACAAGAAGTGGTTCGTCGGCGATGGACTAGCAAGTTCTCCGACTGACTAAAAACCAACCTTTCTTTTTTCAGTTTTGTGAGAAGCCGAGGGGTGTTTTGGGATTTTAAGCTTTAAATTCGATTTTTTTTTTAAATTAAAAAGGCGGTCAAAGGTCACTTTGAAAATAGGGATGGGTTATCCGGTCATTTCCAACAATTTCCTCCCTGTTACTTAACTGCCTCTTCT
Organism: Olea europaea var. sylvestris; assembly: GCF_002742605.1. Lineage (NCBI taxonomy): Eukaryota > Viridiplantae > Streptophyta > Magnoliopsida > Lamiales > Oleaceae > Olea > Olea europaea. The sequence continues at coordinate 310,846 of NW_019256967.1, forward strand.
TCCTTGTTTCTTCTTCAATCTACCCTGTAACTTCACTGATCTGAGCAAGGGCGCTGCCTGTAAATTTCCGCGGATCCAGTATGCACGGTCGCGCCTCCTCGCCAGGTGCTGGATCCGCCACTGGAGCCTTCTTCACTCGTAACATTCAAATCTTCCATGTAGTACCTCTTTCCAGCCATCATTTGCACGATTATATTAAACGAAAGATCTGAAAACCTCGACTTGAATTCTACTTTCACTGACCCTGATTTCCCTAGAAACTTCGTACAATTCGTTTATCAAGAAACAGACTTCCTTTTCCCACATGAAGGAAAACATGGCAAGCCGGACAGCATAGAAGAATTCCAATGCTTAAAGGCACTGTAAGTTTCTCCAGTGATCACCATACGATGTTAATCCCATCGTAGTACAATTGTAATTTAGCAGCTTTCCTGCAAGTTGTTTAGAGCGATTTGCAAATAGATGTCATTCTTCGAGAATCCCTCTTCAGCTGCCTGAGATAAGGAACAACCACCACTTTTTAAGAATTATGACATGGCTGTATCTCTTGGAGAGTTGCAAAGTTGTGTGTACTGGTTCCTTTAAGAGATGGAGATGACTTATCATAGGAAAAGCCTTTGGACAAGGTGGTAGGTCTACTGGAATTGTTGGCTGGGCACAATTGAACTTTGATAAGAAAGTAATTGTGTCCAAGAAGAGAATTAAGTAGAACCAGAGTTATCATCCCCTCTCTCTTAAAATAAAGTAGTTCCAAAATATGACGATCAGTTTGTTTATGTGATCTTGGAGTAATATTCTCCTTTCTCAGATTCTCATATTGGAGGTGAAAAGATCTCAAAACGCTTTGTTTTCGAGAATTATCAATAAATGTCATCAAGTCAATGGAATTTGAAAGTGAAGTTTGGAAAGGGGTACTTTTAAGTTTGACCCAGTCAAAGGAGCTAAATTCCACCTTGACTTCCAAAATCATGAATATTATGACATTGGTCTCTTGTATGGTAAAAGACAAAGATGCCATTAAATGTTTTGTACAATTACAAAACAATATATTGTTGAAAGGACTATACTACCCTTTTAGTTAATAATTGAAAACCAAACATTTCCCTACTTATAAAAACTTCAAAACGAGCTTCCAACGCAGAAAAAACTCTCATCTTTTCACCTGCTTGAACTTCAAAATCTAGAAGAACTTTGGAACGTTGAAGCTGGAAATTTTTTTCACATCAATACTTCAAATCGGTAAGTACATTTACGCATGTTTAATTTCGTTTTAAGTAAATTAGTATACGCTTAAATAGAGAAATTTTATGTTGACATAGATTTCGTTTAACAGAACCTATCAAAAAAAAAATTAAACAGATGTATAACTTACGTTTAAATTACGCATGTTTAATTTCGTTTTTAGAACGGTATTCTCCTACGCCAAACTGGGTAAAGCTTAACAAACAGTCGGAAATAGTCCGACTGCTTGGCTGTTAAACAGTCGAACAGCTGTTTAACAGCCGGCTGTTTAACACCTTTTTCTTTCTTATAATTAATATTTGAAGTTGATTAAAACCATTTCCTCATGCAGATATGATAATCCCCGTGTGTTATTTCGGCGATTTCGAATTGAATGAAAATAATCGGTGGGAATGGAAATAGACGAGTGACATACGTGGTTGTATTGCAATTCCCGTAACAGAGAGTACACCATACTTAGAAATGTACCACGATTTGCAAAATAAGCTGAATGTCGATCAATCTCAATACGATATGCAATTGAGATATCTATTCAACGGTTATGGGGATTCATCCATTCCGATGCCACCGGTATTCGTTACTAATGATGCTGAATTGAATTATCTATTAGAATTGAATAAAATGCATCGGACTGCGACTGTTCTTGGTGTGACTTTAATTACGAAGGATGTTATCGAAGGTGAACACGAAGATTTAGATAGGGCGGATAACAATGATCGAGGTTTTTGGGAGACAGTGGAGATAGTTCCTGCGGATGATGTGGGTATTCCTGAGACAGTTGCTTCTGATCGTGATGTCACTATTACGCGCAGAATTCCGTCGACAGTTGAAGACAATGAGAACATAAACGAGTTTACAAATGAGAATTTGATTGCTTTATCCAGACAGAGACACGAGCCTGGTGGGAGCTCACAGGTTGGAACAAGTGGACCGTCCTCCAATTCTTCCCGTGTGGCTCCCGATGATGAGGACTTGCA
>NW_019256967.1:313174-314111 GCF_002742605.1 Olea europaea var. sylvestris
CAGAAAGTGTGGAAGGCCAAAGAATGTGCGTTAGAGGATTTAATGAGATCGGCTGAAGAGAGCTATGCTAAATTGGCTAGGTATTGCCATAACATGGGGACAACTAATCCTGGCACGACATTTTTTATTGAGATGGGGGGCGATAATTGTTTTAAGTATTTCTTCATAGCTCTCGGACAATGTATTCGGGGTTTTCGAAATGGAATGCGACCCGTAATTCTAGTTGATGGTACGACTCTGAAAGCTAAATATCAAGGCAAATTGATTATTGCTATATGTCAAGATGCCAACATCCAAATTTACCCTATTGCATTCAGCATAGTCGACAGCGAGAATGATTTGTCCATGCGTTGGTTCTTTTCTAAACTGAGGGAAGTGATCGGGGAAGTCGAAGACCTTGCCTTTGTAACCAATCGAGGACAGTCTATAATAAACGGTATCTCTGAAGTTTTTCCCAAGGCACATCACGGGGTATTGCATATACCATATACAAGGTAATTTGAAGACTAGGTATCGGGGCACAGGCATCGTTTCATTGTTCAGGAGAGCAGCCGAAGCTTACAGTGCTAAAGAGTGTAATAAGTTCATGCTCGAGATAGGAAGTAAATCATTACCGGCGTTGGAGTATCTGATGAAGATGGGGATCGAACATTGGGCGCGGTCATACTTTCCAGGACGTCGATACAACATGATGACGTCGAATAACGCGGAGTCTCTCAATGCATTGTTTAAGAATGATTGAGAGTTATCAATTCTCACAATGATTGAGAACATTCGTAATAAGCTACAACAGTGGTTTCATGACCGACGTGCGGCATCACAGTGTTGCACTAGCGTGTTGGCCCCAACTCAAGAGGAGAAACTGTTTAAGGCGGCAGAGGTTGCGAGGAAGTTGAATGTAGAAGCACTAGATGAGTTTCGCTTCTCCGTGCAATGT
>NW_019256967.1:314248-315367 GCF_002742605.1 Olea europaea var. sylvestris
ATTATGCTCTTTGTATTATACAACTGAGTCTTGGAGAACAGCATATGCCGAGACTATATTTCCTCTGCCGAATGAAGCCGAGTGGGAAGTTCCCGAGCACATTCTCCCATTTCATAATTTGTTACCACCAGCAGTTGAACTGCGTGGTCCTGAACGTCCAAGTACATCTAGAATACCATCTACCAAAGAGTTTCCTCGACCGCGTAGGTGTGGCCGGTGCAGAGCCGTAGGGCATACTCGGCAATTTTCTACCAGTCAAATTTCCCTAAATGACGAATAGACAGGTACGTGAAATGAATAATATTTCCTTTTACTTTACACTGTTCAATATTTGTTATTTATAAATCTTCCATATTCAATATTTATTCTCTATAAATGATATTTATAATAATTCATATGAAAAAAATAGTTCCATATTCGGCATACGGGTAAAATAACAAAAAATAATTAAATTTCCAATTTGAACGTTATATACATTGAACACAAATTTACAATTATTTCATAATTACCAAAATAATTAAATTTCCAATTTGAACGTTATATACATTGAACACAAATTTACAATTATTTCATAATTACAAAAATAATTAAATTTTCAATTTGAATGTTATATATATTGAACACAAATTTACAATTATTTCATAATTACAAAAATAATTAAATTTACAATTGAAATGTTATATACATTGAACACAAATTTACAATTATTTCGTAATTACAAAAATAATTAAATTTACAATTGAAATGTTACATATATATAAATGAAATTTATGGGTCAGCATTAAATTCGAACAAATCACATGCTAGCTTCTTTCTCCAGTTCTATATCCACGACTGGTTGATTTCATCAACCTTATGTCCTATACTTAAAAATTCAACGTACTTAATGACAAATATGCCACAGTCGCCACTGCAATTGAACAAGAATGAATCAGTTTAGTACTGTGTAAATAAAAAGTAAATCTGAAAGATGAAAACAACAATGTTCAAACACTTACCTTACGGACTGTCGCGCTGTCGTCGTGTTCCGAACGATCCGCAATCTGTCATGTACATTTATCCCCGCTCGTCTGGCCATCATAGGAACAATTACAGCCACGGACTCCAGGTTTTGCTCCA
>NW_019256967.1:315537-317411 GCF_002742605.1 Olea europaea var. sylvestris
CCAGGAACTCGGTGTTTAATATGACTCGACCATGGACATCAAATGATTTTGGATGTCTTTGAGCTCGATCTCCCAGCAAGTCCATGGCCAGGTCGATGTGCTGCAGCAGGAAACACCAAAAAAGTATGAGTTATTCATTTAATAAACACAAGATCACATATACATAAAAAACACGAAATGAAGAGTTCACTTACATCGTCAGCGAGCCAAGCTCCCGCAGTGGTGATATCGTGGAACCACTTGTAAGGGTCCGCGACCGTCCTTTGTCCTATCTGCGGCTAACTCTGTAAAAAAGAGGGAAATGTTAAAATAAGCGTGGATGAGTTAGCGTACAGTGCTTTATTAAAATCATACAATACTTACCCGGGGATAATTCTCCTCCACTCTGTCTCGAACACTTTCCACTTGGCATTGTCCACCTCTCTGAATAAGTTCGGGTACGTCCCATCGATGAACGGACATTGGCCTCAGCCGTGAAGGGGGAAATAACATACTGTGACGGCACTCTCAACCTCTTGCCGACCACCTACTCCGTCTCGTCAACAGCATGTCTCTTACCCTTAATCACGTCGGGCGTCCTCTCGACCTCCGGGGCCACCTCCTCCGTCCCCTCTATCGGGGCCTCCCCCTCCGTTGCCACCACCTCTGCCCCTTTCGTCGGGGTCGCCACCACCACCGCCCCTCCCGTCAGGGCCACCCCTTCTGTCGACACCTCCTCCGCCCCTCCCGTCGGAGCCACCCCCTCCATAGTCCCCTCTCCCATCCCCATCGGGGCCCCCCTCCATAGACAACCACAATGACTCCAATGTCTCATCATGCCAAAAATGTGGGTGACCCCCCTCTCCATCACCATCTCCGCTACCCTTTCGATCATGATCTCCGCCATCCCCTCTGTCCCCCCATCGTCTGCCGCTAAATCTCCTCTAAGCGCCGCTACTGTATCCTGAAGGTCGACAACGGAAGACTGTATTATTCCAACATCATGGGATAGATCATCAACCCTCCCTGTCAACTCTCGTCCCATATCGTCGACCCTCCCTGTCATATAGTCAACCCTCCCTGTCAGATCGTCGACCCTCCTTGTCAACTCTCGTCCCAGATCATCGACCCTCTTCGTCAAATCTCATCGTAGCGCGCCAACCTCCTCCGCTATAAATCCAGTCAAACGGGCATACAAATCATCACTGTGCCCCGGAGACATACGGGGGAGGTGTCTGGACGGAGGTGATGCCACCGGCGGAGGTGATGCCACTAGCGGCGGTGATGCCCTCGATGGAGGTGATGCCAATGGTAGGGACGATACTCTCGGCGGAGATGATGCCAATGGTGGCGGCGATGCCCTCGACGGAGGTGATCGTCGATCAGCTGGACCGCCCTTCTACATAAATAAAATGAAGAATTATTCAATAAATTTATACGTCGATCATATTCAATAAATTATATTTCATTCACATACCCAATCTCGGTCCAAGCTCGGATCAGGCATCTCCTCGTCTGGGGTGTATGGAACGCCTAAATCCCGCACAAGACCCCGAGCCTCCTCTTCCATCGATGGCGTCAACTCAGGTATGACTTCAAGCTGACATATTGACATTTCAATTATTTAACGATCATGTAAACAAAATTTTAAATTACGTATAATATAAATCACAAATGCATAATATTTACCTGAGAATCGTCGAGGAGGGCCGATAACTGCTTCCCAGTGGGACATCCCTCCGCTCGCGATGATCTCCAATGATGCATCCGAGGGCAGCGTGTCTCCCCTCGCTGCGCAAAGCGGGCCCCCAGTATAGGAACTGTCTCATACACCCAAATCTGTAACGCATACACTTATTAAGCATCAATGTAATACACTAAAACTTTAACTTTGA